>NC_133648.1:239973033-240051007 GCF_009905375.1 Apium graveolens | reverse complement strand
GTTCAGCTGTGTGAGTTATGTTCAGTGAACTTATTCTATAATAAGCACCTACATACTAGCTATAGTGTCACCACACAAATGTCTATGAGAACAAACATCCTTCATAATGAAGCAAGCATAGTATGTACCGATCTTTGTGGATTACTAATTACCAGTTAGTAATCCTACGACCAGGAAATATTTAAGTTTAGAGTTATCATCTTTTAGGTCTCATTATTATGATCTCATCATAATCCATAAAAAGCTTTACTCTAAACTATGGTATATCTTATTTAAACACTTAAATAGATAAAGCCCGCAATAAAACCAAAACAAGTTTTTTATTAATATCAATAAAATCAAAACAGATTACATAAAAGTTATTCCTAAATCATCATACATGATTGGACTTAGGATACATATCTTTCATACTCAACATATCATCATTCATGTATGTGACATAAAAATAATTCATATATCTTAAAGACTAACGATTGATATTCAGGAGTTTTTTTTTCAAGAATCTGAAAATAAATTTGTACTAATATAATCATCCAAATCATTTTGAAGTTTCTTTCATTTATGATTCTAATATTTCCTTTTATAGTAACTTGATAACATTGTATATTATTTTTCTAAAATTAAATATTTTCAGTTTTATGATTTTTTTTAACTATTAGTTGAACTTGTTAATCCTTTCAAAATATCGACTAATATTAATTTTTTTTATTTAGATAGCATAACATGAATTAAATCAAATAGTACAATACATTCGAGTTTTAACCTTTTTTCAAATAATTCAAAATAGTTGTACAATATTTTCCAACACTAAATATTTTTTTTATAAATTTATTATTGCTAATTTTCAGTATATTTTTTTCAAAATATTGAATTCTATAATTTTTAAGTTTCTTATATATATATGAGTTAAGTTCTATTGAGTTCTTATTTTTAGTTGAGTACGGGAGTCCATATATGTTCTGCAAGTAAAATAGTATAAATTTTTTGTAAAACGTATTATGATGTGAATCATGTTCTACAAGTATCACTATTTTAATAAATATCTTGCAAATCTCATACATTTGACAAGTTGAACATTGCAGAACATATGATCAGTTTGAAGAACATATGTATTCACGTTGTACAACACATAAATATTCAACTTGCTGAACATTAATGATATAACAACATAACACAAGTTTATATCTTGTAGTTTGTTATTTTAAATTTTAAATTATTAGAAACATAAAACCTGAACCATTAGATTGAATTATAATATAAAGTTAGGATTTTGGACTCCACAAAAAAATATGGATTTTATGTATATGTTTACTTATAATAACCATATCAAACTGAATAATATAAAATTTAGGATTTGTCTCACAAATATATAAATATAAATATATCTTTAATTAAATAATACAATAAATAAACTATTTTTTATGAATAAGCATCAAATGTCTTACCATTTTTCAAATAACATGTTAATGAAATTTTTTAATTTTACTTTATAGTTGTAGTTTAATTTTTTCTAAAGAGAATGAAAAAAATAGAACTTTGGGATCAAATTCACCATCATTGAATAATATTTTAAACCTAATTTTTTAAAGTGAAAAATTAATAAATAAATCGATTTATTATATCTTCGTAGTTTTAACGAAACTTGTGACATCTCATGTCAAATTTTGAATATATTTAAATATTGGGTCAAGTTCCAGATGTAATAATGTAGAACCAGTCGGTTAGTAATTTTGATACATAATATTAATTGACTTGATCATATTAAAACTCAAAAATATTAATTTTTATTAATATAAGATATTATAAAATTTATCCTTATTGGTAAGATATTCTCGTCGAGTTCGTAATTTAAATTTATTAAACATATATAGTGATGATGTATTTTCGGTTGTGCCATGTAAACAAATTCCGAGTATTATTTCAAAATGGGTAAAATTCTGATTTTAAGACTAGTAATTTTGATACAAATTATCAATTGACTTTATTCTATAAAGACTTCAAAAATATTAATTTTTACCAACATAAGATATCACAAAACTTTTCTTTGTTGGTAAGATTTTTTAGTTAAACTCGTAATTTAAATTAAACCTAGGTAGTAACGTGGTATTTACGGGCAGGTCATTTAGTCAAATTTGGAGTATTTTTTGAAAAATGGGTCAAGTTCTAATTTTGATTTTAAAATAAATCGAAATACGCTAATTATAACTTATCTAAATATGTAGTGCACATATATATTATTCATATAAGTGTATCTCTTTTCAACATATAAAAAAATTAATTATATGTACAATTTATTTTTTATTAAAAAATATATATTAATTATGTATGAGACATACTTTTCAAATTAAAAATTGTTTAATAAATGAGGGAATGATCCGTTTATGTACTATACTTAATTTTATAACTCAAATTCAATTGTCCAAAACTAACTCTTCGAATATTTTAGTAATCATGTTTAAAGTTAAATAAGTTGTCTCTATTTACGACACTCACATATTATGTGTATGATGAAAAACTTAAGTAATAGTGTGGTGCAACGGTAAGTTGATGTGATTGTGAATGTAAAGACTCGGGTTCAATTCCTCCCAAACTCATCTTTTATATAAATTTAAATTAAATGGGTAAATTAGTCATTTCAATGAGACTTTTTATTAGTTATTTCAATAAGACTATTTAATCTCATGAATATTATCACCATATTCTCTTATTATATATAGAAGAGATAAGTTAACTAAGCGTAAATATTCAATGTCATGTAATTCAAATTAAGTGAAGTGAATCTTGGAATACTAAATGAAAAGAACTATCGACTGCTATATACGTCAGTCTATCAACTGCTAATCAATTGACTATCAATGGCTAAAGGAAAGCTGTAGCAGAACTAGTTATTTTGCCCGTGTTTCGCACACGGAATTATTTTATATACTATCATTTTTCATTTTTTAAAGACATTAAATATATGAAGTTGCGATAATTTGTACCAACATTTTTATGCAAATACCATCATGTGTAAACAATCACAGAGAAACATTCGATAACGTCTCTTTCCATTTTTTGTGTCACTTAATTATCAAGGTAAAATATTATAGTAAAAAATTTCGAAGTATACTTGTTAGGAATATGTGTATTAGTTTGATGATAGGTTCAGCAAAACACTTTAGTAGAAATCTAGTATTTGTAGCCTCAACGGATAAGACCATCTTGGCTATCCGTTGAAGGAGCAGCCTTACTTAGCAATAAGTTTGGTATTGTAGCACATCTCACTCTCTGATTTCAAGCTGTAATTCTTAGATGTTGTTAGGAGATAATTAGTCATGTTGAGTACTAATGGATGTACAAATAGGAGGGCTAATTATAAATATTTCATGCCTTGTAATTTTGTATAAGTGAAGAAGTGTCAACGGATATTGAAGACCTTCAACGGATGAGAAACTAAGCTTCAACGGATGCCTCTAATGCTTCAACGGATAATATCCATCAACGGATAAGTGCTTCAACGGATAAAGCTTCAACTGCTAGAGCATCAACGGATAAAGCCATCAACGGATGAAAGCTTCAACGGATGCACTGCTAGAGCATCAACGGATAAAGCCATCAACAGATGAAAGCTTCAACGGATGCTCAGTCTCATAGCAGTTGAAAGTGACAGTTTACAAAGCTGACAGAGGCACATGGATTGACAGAGATGTGGTAGCCTATTTCAGGAATAGCAGAAAAAGCAGCCATTTTTAGTCTGGTTCAAAATGGAAAGTCAACAGATAATTCCATATTACACTGGATAAAAATGGAACAGAAACAAGTGGAGAACTATTGTCTTATTGTACTTTATCTTTGTCTTCACTTGTAAACTTGGGATATATAAACCAAGTAGTAGCTAGTAATTAGAGATGAATTTTCCCTGAGCTGTTTAGAAATATCAAGAGAGAAAATCATCTAGTTTGTACTAGGAAGCAGCTGTGATTTAATTTTGAATCACAGATTTTCTGAAATAACACATCTCTGGTGGAACAACAAATCCACCAGAAAAGTTTTTAAGTTCCTTGTGTTCATTACATTTGTGTTTGAATATATATCTGTCTGCATCAGCTCCAAGCAATTCACACACATTTGATCACTCAAACACTTAGTCTTATAAACTGCTCAAAACTTGAAAAAGTTTTGAGATTTACATTCAACCCCCCTTCTGTAAATCTCATTGTTAGTCCACTGGGAATAACAATTGGTATCAGAGCAAGCTCTTAACATACAGAGAGTTTAAAGATCTACTTTGCTAACATCATGAGTAAGAAGGATATTGGTATAAAGATTCTAATCCTGGAAAGAGATAACTATCATCACTGGAAGGTGAAGATGCATTTACATCTTCTCTCTCAAGATGAAAGCTACATCAACTGCATTGAGAATGGTCCTCACATCCCACACAAGGTGGCCACAGCTGCTACTGCTACAGTTGCTGTTGGACAGTCTATTCCCAAGCCAAAGGCATAATGGACTGTTGAAGATATTGAAGAGGTCCACAAGGACAAGAAAGCCATGAACATTTTGTTTAATGGCCTGGATCAAGATATGTTTGACAATGTCATCAATAGCCAAACTGCTAAGGAAATTTGGGATACTGTGCAGCTTATCTGTGAAGGCACGGAGCAAGTTAGAGAAAACAAAATGCAGCTTCTCATTCAACAATATGAATATTTCCACTTTGAAGAAAGAGAATCATTGAATGATACATTCAACAGATTTCAGAAACTATTGAATGGATTAAAGCTGTATGGGAGAATGTACCAAGTCAAGGACTCCAATCTAAAATTTCTAAGGTCTCTACCAAAGGAATGGAAGCCTATGACTGTTTCTCTAAGAAATTCTCAAGATTATAAGGACTTCACACTTGAAAGATTATATGGAATTTTGAAGACTTATGAACTTGAGATGGAGCAAGATGAGCTGTTGGAAAAGGGAAAGAGAAAAGGAGGATCAGTTGCACTTGTAGCTGAAAGTGAAAAAGTTGAAGCCAGAAATGAGGAAAAGACAATGCCAAGTCTCAAAATTGGCATAAGTAAATCAGAATCAAGCAAGGGTAAAGAGAAAGTTGCTGAGTATGAAGACAATTCCAGTCAGGATGAATCTGATGATATTGATGAACATCTGGCCTTTCTGTCCAGGAGGTTTGCAAAGATGAAGTTCAGGAAAAACATAAAGTTCACTAAGCCAAACAAAAACATGGTGGACAAATCAAAGTTCAAATGTTACAACTGTGGCATTAGTGGACACTTTGCAAGTGAGTGTAGGAAGCCAAATTCTGAGAAAAAGAAATTTGAGCAAGTTGATTACAAAAGGAAGTATTTTGATTTGCTCAAACAAAAGGAAAGAGCTTTTCTCACTCAAGATGATTGGGCAGCAGATGGGGTAAATGAAGATGATGATGTGGAATATGTCAACCTAGCCCTGATGGCTAATTCTGATGAAAAGGAAACTAGTTCATCAAGCAACCAGGTAATTACTACTGATCTCTCTCAGCTTTCTAAACATGAATGCAATGAAGCCATAAATGATATGTCCAATGAATTATATCATTTACGTGTTTCTCTTAAATCACTAGCTAAAGAAAACACTAGGATCAAAGAAAATAATATGTTTTTAAGTGATAGGAATGCTGTGTTAGAAAGTCAGGTAATTGAGCTTGAAAAGATTAAACTTAAATGCTTGACTGTCGAGAGTGAACTAGAAGAAGCTGTTAAGAAAGTAGAAATTCTTTCTAAACAGTTAGAAAGTGAGCAAGAGGTAATCAAGGCCTGAAAAACATCTAGGGATGTTGGTGTTCAAATTGCCAAGGTTCAGGGAATTGAATCATTCTGTGAGGATGCCTGGAAGAAAAATAGAAAGAAGTTAGAATTAATTGATGGATTGTCAATGGATGTGGAATCAACGGATGATGAAAGTTATCCGTTGAAGGAAGAAAAGGAGCATCCGTTGAAGGCTCATCAATTAAAACAGGCAAGTTCTTTTAAAAATAAAAAGAATGATTCAACTCTCAAGAACTTTGTCAGAGAAGGAGCTAGTACATCCAGAGATGTCAGTAAGGTGAATATAGGACACATGACTTTAGATCAGTTGAAAGATAGGCTTAAGTTGGTTGAGGATAAGAAGGAAACTAAAAGAAAATCTAAAAGAAATGGGAAGGTAGGGATTAATAAATATAACAATTACACACCTGATAGGTATGCTCCTAGAAAAAGCTGTGTACATTGTAAAAGTGTTAATCACCTATCTGATAATTGCAAATTTGTTAAAAATGCTCCCATGCCTTCAAATCCCTCCATGCCTAACATGTCTATGTCACCTCTGCATGCTATACCTGTTATGTCTCACCAGAATCCCCATGCACATTTTGCAAACATGCCATACATTAACAATCCTTACTTTACTGCATTTAGTATGCCTCAAATGCCATACAATATGCCTATATGGAATAACATGTTTGCACAACCTATGCCTTATCAAATTCAATCAAATATGTTAAATGATTCCGTGACTAACCCTACACTTCAACCAACCACATCTAAGACCAAGGTTGACCCAAAGTTACCTAAGTCAAAAGATGCAGGAGGAATGAAGTCTAGGAAAAAGACTAACAAGGCTGGACCCAAGGAAACTTGGGTACCAAAATCAACTTGATTGATTTTGTTGTGTGCAGGGACAAAGAAGGAATCTATGGTACTTGGACAGTGGTTGTTCAAGACACATGACAGGAGATTTCACCCTGCTCACAGAATTTAAGGAGAGAGCTGGCCCTAGCATAACCTTTGGAGATGACAACAAAGGATTCACTATGGGATATGGCTTGATTTCAAAAGAAAATGTCATCATTGATGAAGTTGCATTGGTTGATGGTCTCAAACATAATTTATTGAGCATCAGTCAACTATGTGACAGAGGGAATACTGTTTCCTTCAATTCTGAAGCCTGTATTGTCACAAGTAAAAAGGACAATAAAGTGGTTCTAACTGGAGTTAGAAAAGGATATGTGTACTTAGCTGATTTCAACTCTACAGATGCAGAATCCATTACTTGTCTTCTCAGCAAAGCAAGTCCAGTTGAAAGTTGGCTATGGCATAAGAAGCTGTCCCATTTGAATTTCAAAACAATGAATGATCTGGTCAAAAAGGACTTAGTTAGAGGAATGCCTCTAGTGGAATTCACAAGGGATGGACTGTGTGATGCTTGTCAGAAAGGAAAGCAAAAGAAAGTATCATTCAGTAAGAAGCTTGAATCTGCAATTGATGAACCACTGCAACTTCTACACATGGATCTCTTTGGACCAGTCAATGTATTGTCAATTTCAAGGAAAAGATACTGCCTAGTGATTGTAGATGATTTCTCAAAGTTTTCATGGGTTTATTTTCTTGGATCAAAGGATGAAGCTAGTGAAATCATCATTAATCATATCAAGCAAGTCAACAATCATCCTGATTTCAAAGTAAGGAATATTAGGAGTGACAATGGAACTGAGTTCAAGAATTCAACTATGAAGATGTTCTGTGGAGTAAATGGGATCATACATGAGTTCTCAGCTCCAAGAACTCCACAACAAAATGGTGTGGTGGAAAGGAAGAACAGATCACTAATTGAAGCTGCAAGGACAATGCTTGAGGAGTCAAAGCTCCCAACTTATTTTTGGGCTGAGGCTGTTAACTGTGCATGTTACACTCAGAATATTTCTCTAATCAATCAAGCAAAATGCATGACTCCCTATCAATTATTCAAGAGAAGAAAACCAACTTTAAACTTTCTACATGTCTTTGGTTGCAAATGTTACATCTTAAGGAATCAATCTGATCACAAAGGAAAGTTTGATGCAAAGGCTGATGAAGGAATATTTGTTGGTTATTCTGCTGGAAAATCATATAGGGTCTACAATCTAAGAACCAACATTGTCATGGAATCTGTACATGTTGTGTTTGATGATAAAAAGATTGATGGACTAACAGATGAGGGACATCATGAAGGACTCAAATTTGACAATATTGAGATATATTGTGATGATAGCGAAGATGAGAATGATGAAGAAGACATCTCAAGAAGAAATCAGAGTCTGTCTTTGGTTAATGCACAGAATGCTGCATCCGTTGAAAGTCAAAATTCAGCTTTCGTTGAAAGAAGCAATGCAACATCCGTTGAAAGACAAAGTGCATCATCCGTTGAAGTTCATAACGAAGCATCCGTTGATCACAGTCTGTCGACGGATAATCACTTCACCTCATCAGTTGATAGAACTCCAATTTCCTTTCAAAGGATCAGCAACTCAGGGGGAGTTTCAACAAATCAACATTCTATCTCACATCATGACAATACTGAGGCAACCTCATTAAGGGCTAATCTACCACCTCAAAAGAAATGGACCAAGAATCACCCTTTTGAACTGATCATTGGTAATGCTACATCAAAAGTACAAACTAGAAGGGCTACTCAAGATGAATGTCTGTATAGTAGCTTTCTATCACAGGAGGAACCTAAGAGGGTGGAAGAAGCTCTATTGGATCCAGATTGGATTTTAGTAATGCAAGAGGAGCTAAACCAATTTGAGAGGAACAAAGTATGGAAGCTGGTACCCAAGCCAAAGAACAAGAATTCTATTGACACAAAATGGGTATTCAGAAACAAGATGGATGAAAATAGCATTGTCATAAGGAATAAAGCCAGATTGGTTGCCAAAGGCTATTCTCAACAAGAGGGAATAGATTTTGATGAAACATTTGCTCCAGTTGCAAGACTTGAAGCCATCAGAATCTTTCTAGCCTATGCAGCTAATGCCAATTTCAAAGTCTATCAGATGGATGTCAAGAGTGCATTTCTAAATGGGAATTGGAGGAAGAAGTTTATGTAACCCAACCTCCTGGTTTTGAAGATCCAAATTTTCCAGACAATGTGTATTATTTGTTGAAAGCACTCTATGGACTAAAGCAAGCACCTAGAGCCTGATATGAGACTTTATCAAAGTTCCTTCTAGATAATCACTTCACAAGAGGTACTGTTGACAAAACTCTCTTCTTTAGAAATGTTAATGGCTCTAAGATACTTGTACAAATTTATGTAGATGATATTATATTTGGATCTACAGATGATAAACTTTGTAAAAAGTTTGCTAAATTAATGCAAAGTAAATATGAAATGAGCATGATGGGAGAGCTAACTTACTTTCTTGGTTTACAAGTTAAACAAGTTAGTGGTGGAATTTTCATTAGTCAAACTAAATATATTTATGATCTTTTAAAGAAGTTTGACTTAATGGATTGTTCACCTGCAAAAACTCCCATGGCCACTGCCACCAAGCTTGAATTAAACAAGGCTGAAAAGTCTGTGGATATTACAAGTTATAGAGGCATGGTTGGCTCACTTTTATATTTAACTGCCAGTAGACCTGATATTATGTTTTCTACATGTCTCTGTGCTATATTTCAAGCTGACCCTAAAGAATCTCACTTAGTGGCTATTAAAAGAATTTTCAGATATCTCAAAGGGACTCCAAATCTAGGAATCTGGTATCCTAGAGAGTCTGGTTTTGATCTAATTGGCTACTCAGATGC
The DNA here is from genome assembly GCF_009905375.1 of Apium graveolens. Lineage (NCBI taxonomy): Eukaryota > Viridiplantae > Streptophyta > Magnoliopsida > Apiales > Apiaceae > Apium > Apium graveolens. Next base: position 240,041,426 of record NC_133648.1, on the reverse strand, counting down.
AGATTATGTAGGTTGCAAATTAGACAGGAAAAGTACAACAGGCACCTGTCAATTTCTAGGAAACAAGCTTGTATCATGGTTCATCAAGAAGCAGAATTCTGTTTCCACATCAACAGCTGAAGCTGAATACATTGCAGCTGGTAGTTGCTGTGCACAAATACTGTGGATGAGGAATCAGTTATTTGACTATGGTATAACTGTTGACAAAATTCCAATATTTTATGACAACACAAGTGCCATTGCCATTACTGAAAATCCAGTGCAGCACTCAAGAACCAAGCACATTGATATCAAGTACCACTTCATTAGGGAACATGTGATGAAAGGTACAGTGGAACTTCATTTTGTTCCAAGTGAAAAGCAGATTGCAGACATATTTACCAAGCCACTTGATGAATCAACATTCACAAGATTAGTAAGTGAGTTAGGTATGCTTAACTATTCATAATCTATGTCATCTATGTAATCTGTCTTGTAGCCTGAAATGAATTTGCTGCAAGAACAAAGTTGGCTTTAATCTAGACTTATCCTATCAACGGATATTCCCTATCCGTTGAAAGCCAAAATTGTTCTATCAACGGATATTCATTATCCGTTGAAAGACAAATACATTTCTGGTAATTTTATCCTTCAACGGATAAAATAGTGTTGTTCATCAATGGATAACTATTTACCTTATCCATTGATGTGTCCCGTTAGTGAGTCACAACCGTTGATTCTTTTACTCAACCGTTGATACAGATATACAGTGTTGTATGTATTTGTATTTACGGTAGTTTTCAGAATTTCTACAGTTTCTTTTATTCCTGAACGACTTTCACTTACTTAAAAGTATCATTTAATTGTTTTAATTTGTGTTTTAATTCAAGAAAGTATAAAAGCCCAATTGAATTCTTATTTTCACTTTACGCTTTCTTGCAATTATCATTCTCTTTCTCTCTCAATTCTCAAATTCTTCTCTGCAACCTCTACTCACAAAAATGGCACCAGTAGTCAAAATTATGTCTCAAACAGGATTTGTTTATGAAAAGAATAATTTCATAGTCTTGGTTGAAAAGAAGGAAGCCCATTCTGATTATCACAAGATGATGGACTTCATCAAGAACTGCAAACTGAGCTATGCAATGCTGGAAGCCCCAACCATCTACTGTGAAGTGATTGAGGAGATTTGGACAACTGCAGAGTTCAACTCCACAGATATGACCATTGCCTTCTCTCTCAAAGGTAAGGACTATTGCATTAATTGTGATGATTTACAATCTTGCTTTAAGTTGCCTGAGAACAATGCCATGACACCACACACTGATAAAGATGTCTCTGCTATGCTAGATTCCATAGGCTATGCTTTTGATTCTACTAGTTTAGGTAGTATTAGAAGGAAAGGCCTTAGGAAAGAATGGAGTTTTCTTGGAGATGCCTTTATTAAGGTTTTCTCTGGGAAGATTAGCAATTTTGATGCTATCACTTCATCTCTTGTTAATATGCTCTATATGCTAGTTTCTGATAGGTACTTTAATTTTAGCAACTGTGTTATGCTAGAATTAGGTTCCAGATTAGGTAACAAAGCTAATAGACCTCATAACATCTACTTTACTAGATTCTTTATGTTATTGGCTAACCATGTTGCTGAAGGTTTGGTTATATCCAATGAGAATAATAAACTCAAATGCTGGGCACAAGAGAAAAGGGTCCTTGCAGACCTTTTGAGAATGAACCTCAACAGCCAGGTGCCATTGGTATACTTGCCAATCATGAATGCACCACAGGTAAGTGAGGTAAATGTTTCTATAACTCCTACTATTTGCAACCCCAATGTTTCTTTGCCTTCTAGTGTGGCTATGGAACCTGTGTCATTGTCCAAACAGGCTCCTACCAAAGCCACCAAATCTAAAATCTCCAAAGTCAAGTCAAAGAAACCTACCTCTGTTGTTTCTCAAAAGACAACAGTTGTAACAACTACCATAAACCCTGAAGGGAGTGAACAGGGTGTGAGTGGTGAGGGGAGGGGTGAACATCAAAAAGCCCCCCAGGATAAGGTGAGAGAGGTGAGTGGTACCCATTCCAGCCAAACCACAGTCTCTCAAAAGACTGTAGTGGTTCAAAAGGAGTCCAGCACATCCCTAGTTGCATCCTCCCAAAAGGATGTAACTATTGAAAATAGTCCCCACCCAGGGACACAGAACAAAAGAGGGAGGGACACTGAAGCTAAACATTCACCAATTCAAGCCTTTTCAAGGAAGAAGAAGGCCAAAATCCTAGTTTCCACACAAGGGGCACACACAACACAGATACACCAACCAATATCTGTGCCTTCTCAAATTCAGCTTGATGTGATTCCAGCAAATGTGGAATCACAGCCCCATTCTCTCAATATAGACACACACCATTCCTCAAACTCTCCTACACCCTCTCTGGATGTGGATATGATATTCACATCAATTCCTGATTCTCCCTCATTAAAACTCAGGGAGGAGCCCCACTCAAAACTTGGTGATCATCATCTTTTAGATGATTTGTTGGATCATCAGCCAATTCTTTCAGATGTAGTTGCAGAATCTGTGTCACCTCACTTAAAATCAATCCACACAGATTCAACAATTATATCACTTTCTATCTCTACATCATTTCCTTCTTCAACGGATATCTCTCATCCGTTGACAAGTGGTTGTTCTTCAACGGATAAGCTTAACAGCAGTTATCCGTTGATACCATCAGTTTCCACTTCAACGGATACTCCCTATCCGTTGATGGCCTCTACACACTTAACAGAAACAACTCCAACTGTAGAGGACATGGCAACTGTACAATCACTTTTAGGCTTGAGGGAAGGGAGTGATTTTTTGAGTGAGAGGCTGGGTTGCTCCCAGGCAAAAGGAGAGGTTGAGAGTCACCAAATGCGTGCTATTTCTTCCAGCATGGCAAAAGAAAGTGAGAGGAGTGCCACCTTAAAAGGTGAAGGTGAGGGTGTGAAGGTGTGTGTGAGCCAGGGGGAGCCCCTGATGCAAGAAAAGAGAGAAATTGAGAGAAAGGTAGGTACAGAAGCTATAAGGGTGGATCCAACCATTGCTAGTGAGTTAATGAAAGTGGATGATGCAGATAAGGGAAGACAATTTCAGCAACACTACAAAGCTGTCATTGATAACATTTCCTTAGATGCTGACACTTTTACTCACCCTGTTTCAGCCTATCAATTATTGGCTGCACAGGGCAATGTGGAGGCAAAACAGACACTACACATTGTACACACTTCAGAATCTCTTCTAAGAGACAAAGCTGCTGTCAACAGGCTGCCTTCTCAAGCTGGTGAGCCATCTGAAGAATTTGGAGTAAATTCTAATGATGATGACTCTAATTCTTTGAATGAGAGCATGAACTTAGGGGGAGTAGCAGGCCCAAGTTCTGTTCCTAATCTTCCTGCATGGGCATGGGCCAAACCATCAACACCAGGAGAGTTTGGTGTCACTTTGGTCAAACAAGTCATGACAATTCAGCAAGCCATTCAGGAGACTCAGGATGCTGGCACCAAGGCAATTCTTCAAGCTCATCTGGAATCTCTGCATCTCTTGCAGTTGCAGCATTACCAGCACAATCTAAGTGTGGATGAGCTCAAGCTGGACATTGCTGATCTGAAATCCTACAATGCTGAGAAATTGGATTCAGTTATACCCTATGGTACTATGCAAGATTTGTTGGGGAGACTAAGGAAGGCCTCTGATGCAGATAAGAGGTTGGCCAGATTGGAAGATAGGGTTCAAATAATTGAAGACTCTATGGTCACCATTCTTCAGAATCAACAAACTCAAACAAATCTCCTCATGCAGCTGGCACAAGCACAAGGCTTGACCCCTACCCTTGATGATAACAAAAAGGGGGAGAATAAAGGGGAAGGGGAAGGAGAGTCATCTACAACAGTTCAGATTTCTCAAGTGCTAGTTCCTGTCATCACAACTTCTCCACCAATTCAAGTCAAAGGAAAGCTAGATGGAATTGATCTAATCCAGAATGCAGCAGCTGAATTGCAAGTCAAAGAGCAAAGGAAGAAGATTGATGAAAAGATGCAACTAATATTTGGTTCTACAACTTCTCAATCACAATCTGTGAAGCATAGCACAAAAGTGGAATCAATTATTATGGAACTCAAGCCAGTAGGGAGGCATAAGGATGGAGAAACTTCTTCAAAAGATCTGCAACCTATGGTTCTCAAGCCCAACAACAGATCCAATAAGGACTCTACAAAGAATCCTCTAAAAGAGGTGGATTTTCCTCTTCCAAAAGCAGATGAGGACAAGCTTTTAGGAAGGAGTATTGCATATCTCAAAGAGACCATGGATGAGGCTGTAAGGAGAAACATGGCTATTATTTTCAGAGAGGGAAAGAGCATATGTGTGATGCAAGGACATCCCAAATTCTCAATAGCCAAGAAGGAAGAAGCCAAACAGCTAAAGGCTGACAAAAGAGCACAAGCAAAGCTTGAAAAACCGCTAGAGTCAAGTCAGGCTGAAGATCAGAAAGTAATTGAAGACAAAGGTGAAGATGAAGCTATGGGGGACATGGTTGGTACTGAGATGGAGGAAAGAAGTAAGGAAGAATGGCAGAAAGGGAAAAGAAAGAAGGTCAATGCAAAGAGAAAGAAGGTAGATAAGACTGAAGAAACCCAATCAATATCCAAACCACTACCCTCCATTCCTGAACCTGTTGTACCTGACCCCTTCATGAACATTCATGGTGAAATAATCATTCCCAAGGAGGAACCAATTGATTGGGACACTATCAAGTTGCCCACCTTCCTAACCTCTTCTCCATCATCAAAGAAGCAGAAAAGAAGAATCAAATCAACACCCTCTAAAGCCTCAATCAAATTCACACAGAAGCCTAAGTCCAAACCTCAAAACTCTAAAGATGATTATGTTCACATCAGTGACATAAAAGAATTTTCAGACATTGAACTCTATCTGGATGAGCTGGAGGATGTAAGGGGAATAGCTGCCTACAGACAGCTACCAGAAAGACTAGTGTTCAAATACAAAGGAGCTGGGGAAAGAACATGGCCTCTTCACAGAATTCTGAATGAAGGCTACACTACCTTGATTAGAGTCTACTCAGCCATACATAAGGATTCTGGCTTTACCAGAACTGCCAGGACTGAGATTCTCAACAAGATTGCCAACATAAGGAAAACTTGGAGGGAGCCCAATGCTTTGCCTAGAACTTTACTCATTCAAGAGAGAGGTATTACAATTCACAAATCACCTCATTGGTTGATGGAGTTCAGAGACAACAAAGGAGTCAGAAGATTTTTCAGAATCGAAGATCAACTAAAGATTGCTAGTAATGAAACTCTCAAGGATATGCAATCTAAGTTAGATATCAATGAAGAAGATGAAGCTGAATTCTACAGACAACTTCAACTTCAAATGGAGGAAAATGACAGGAGGCTAGGAAAGAAAACCAGGGATCAAAGGAAAAGAAAGTAATTTGCTCAAGCTGAAGGAGTACCCTTGGAAACAATGTATTTCTTCAATTTCATCTCAGCATATACACTTTTGCAGCACTTTTGAATTTCTGCTTTGTTACAGTTAATATATTTGTTAAGTGTTTTGTTATCATCAAGCTAAACCCAAATTTATGCCTACAGTTCTAGTAGACATAAATAGGGGGAGATTGTTAGGAATATGTGTATTAGTTTGATGATAGGTTCAACAAAACACTTTAGTAGAAATCTAGTGTTTGTAGCCTCAACGGATAAGACCATCTTGGCTATCCGTTGAAGGAGTAGCCTTACTTAGCAATAAGTTTGGTATTGTAGCACATCTCACTCTCTGATTTCAAGCTGTAATTCTTAGATGTTGTTAGGAGATAATCAGTCATGTTGACTACTAATGGATGTACAAATAGGAGGGCTAATTGTAAATATTTCATGCCTTGTAATTTTGTATAAGTGAAGAAGTGTCAACGGATATTGAAGACCTTCAACGGATGAGAAACTAAGCTTCAACGGATGCCTCTAATACTTCAACGGATAATATCCATCAACGGATAAGTGCTTCAACGGATAAAGCTTCAACTGCTAGAGCATCAACGGATAAAGCCATCAACGGATGAAAGCTTCAACGGATGCACTGCTAGAGCATCAACGGATAAAGCCATCAACGGATGAAAGCTTCAACGGATGCTCAGTCTCATAGCAGTTGATAGTGACAGTTAACAAAGCTGACAGAGGCACATGGATTGACAGAGATGTGGTAGCCTATTTCAGGAACAACAGAAAAAGCAGCCGTTTTTAGTCTGGTTCAAAATGGAAAGTCAACAGATAATTCCATATTACACTGGATAAAAATGGAACAGAAACAAGTGGAGAACTATTGTCTTATTGTACTTTATCTTTGTCTTCACTTGTAAACTTGGGATATATAAACCAAGTAGTAGCTAGTAATTAGAGATGAATTTTCCCTGAGCTGTTTAGAAATATCAAGAGAAAAAATCATCTAGTTTGTACTAGGAAGCAGCTGTGATTTAATTTTGAATCACAGATTTTCTGAAATAACACATCTCTGGTGGAACAACAAATCCACCAGAAAAGTTTTTAAGTTCCTTGTGTTCATTAAATTTGTGTTTGAATATATATCTGTCTGCATCAGCTCCAAGCAATTCACACACATTTGATCACTCAAACACTTAGTCTTACAAACTGCTCAAAACTTGAAAAAGTTTTGAGATTTACATTCAACCCCCCTTCTGTAAATCTCATTGTTAGTCCACTGGGAATAACAATACTAATATTTTATATAGTGTAAAAATGGCATAGTTTAAACATGAACCACATAACGGCAATGATAATAATCAAACTACGGGACAATCTAGCAATATTGCCCGTGCTTCGCAAACGGAAGAAATTTATCCATGCTTTGATATAAGGACATTATTTTATGTCACGCATATAATTAATATGTTTAAATATAACAAAGAACACATATGAATGTGTCGTGTCGTTGAACTTATATTATGCATTTATTATGATTTGTAACATTGTTATAATTATGCAGAGTCGTGTGTCATTGAGCATACTATTATTTGTACTCTTTACGATATATGACATATTTATAATTAAGTTGATGACAGAGTCGTGTCATTGAACTCAAATAATGAGTTTTTTTATTGAATAGAGTTGTTAATAACCAATTTTCAAATAATATTTGTTACATCTATTTTAAAATTAAGCAGAAAAAATGGAATTTAAATATTAATTAGTGATAAAATTATTTTAATGTGTTTGTTGCTTATCTTAAATAAAAATACAATACATCTATTAAGTTTACTACCAGTTGAAAATTATATTTTATTGTCTTTATTTTTCTTATCCGTTATTACTAAATCGAGGTTTAACTATACTATTAGATATAATAGTTAAAAATTAATCGATGATTTTTTACCCGCGCTATGCGTGCTAACTAAAAAATTGTAATTTTTAAATTTATTTTAATAATTAGATAAGAAACTATTTATCATTTATTTTGATGCTGTAAATTTAAATTAACGATAAAAGTCATGGTGTTAGGTTTTATTAAAAAAATTATAATATTTTACTTAACCATTACATTATTAGCAAGGTTGTAAAATGTTATTTTCAAAAATATGTATCTCGTTTAAAATATTTTTAAATAATGTAAGAACTAATATGTATCTCTCCTTAATCTTTATTAAATTTAAAGAAAATGAAAAAGGCGTATACTTAACTTTATATATAATGATTCGTGTATTGAGTAGAGTTTGGAAAATAATTAAGAAATAATTTTATAAAGACAGTAATAGAGTTTAATTCAATAAGAAGTATAAATCTCAAATTGTGATTAAAGTACGTAAGTAACAAAATTGACACATCTCATCTTCTTCATCAAGCTTCTGTTCCAAAAGTTCCGGCGTTCATTTTTTACTACAATGTAAGGTCACACACACTGTAGACGGGGGTTGAATGCAGTGTTTATCATAATTAAATCGAATATAAGAACACAAGTAACCGAAAACAGATTTTATTCAACACAATAAACTCTGTTACAATATAGAACTGTCCTCTCTCAGTGATGAACAACTTATCACGAGAGCTGCTAGAGTTACAATGAATAATAACTTCGATTATGATAATACATATAGTGTGAACCCTATGTCTGTGTTTATATACTACACAGTTACAAGATACTCTCTAATTGATATTGAATATAATCCTGTATCCTAAAATATATCAATTAGATATCTTCTTTTCCAAGTCTTCTATTTTCCATAGAAATCTTCTCCATATATATCTCTTCTTTATTTAGTCTTGATCTTCTTTCCTTTCAATCAACCTTCCCTTAACTGTTAGTCCTCCCGCACTTAAGTTCTGATATCCATCTTCTGATAATTATCTCCTGATAATTTAAGTACTGCTATCCTTAAGTTCTGACTTCCAGTAAGTGCTGATTTCAGTAAGTACTGATATTTCCTGTTTGTTAAGATCTGAAAAATAAACATGAAACACATTAGACATGACATCTCAAATATATCTAACAATCTCCCCCAACTTGTAAATTAGCATAATATACAAGTTCAATATATATTTGATGATGTCAAAAACATTAAGTACAAATGCACATGAGAATTTGATTAAGAAACTACAACTTACAGTACTTGTAGCTTTTACCATCCTTAAAGTCTGATATCAGCTTTAGCCTGTATGTTCTTCAGAATTTAATAGTTGCAGTCCCTGACTTGGCTTCATTATGTGATCTCTTTAATATCAGGAGTTGTCCATAGATAATTCTTCAAAAGACATCTCTCAGAATATGCAAGTTCATTCAACATCCTCCTTTTGGCTTCTTTTAGCTCAGCTGTATCTTCACTTATCTGAAAGATAGCAGCTCTGAGATCATTGATCTTTGCCTTTCTTATATCCTCATTAAGTCTGATATAATAGGCTTTGTCTGATTCTATGTTGAATTCAACAGCCCTATAACCTAGAAAGGTAGTAACAATCTTTGCAGTGTTAGGCTTCATTTCAACAATTTTTCCATCATGAGCTCTGTACTTAGGATAGTATGAGCTGTCATACTTTATCCTGTAAAGTTTCTTCTGTCTCTCAATATCAGACCTTAAGAATTTGGCAGCATCATCTGTAGACTTGTTCTTTACTTGAAGTAAATATAGAACATGTTCCAATTCTTCATAGTACTTCAAGTTATTAGCATCATGCCTAATCTGGAATACCCTCCCATCTGTCATGAAATATAACATAACTTGTTCTTTCAGTGCAGAGTGGTAAACCATCTGTACAGACTCCAATTGATCCAATCTTTCAGGAGGTGTGCCTATTCCTGGTTCAGACAGAGATGTAGGATCTAGAGTTGTGTTGTTACTCTTCTTTCATCAGCATTTCCCAAACCAGTTTTATCTCTTGCCTCCTTTCCTAGAAGCAGTCTACTCTGAAAACTTCTTGATGTACTCTTCAGAGTTTGAGCAAATTGTTTAGCTTGGGTGAATCCTGGTAGAGTAGTTGAAGGTTTAACATGAGCAATGTCAGAGGTTATTCCCTTATCTCCTGATGTCAAGCTAACTTGAGCTGTGTCAGAGGTTGCTTGCTTCCTTGTAGCATCTGAATTTACTAACTCCTGACTTTGAACAACTTGAGCTCTGTCAGAGGTTGTTTGAGAATCTTTCTTTTTCTTTAAAATCAGATCAGTATCTTCATCAACATCTATTTATTCATCCATAGTTGGCATGTAAACCCTTACAGGTTCATAAACTTTACCTTTGCCCTTAAACTTTGGATCATACTCCACTTGTGATTTGGCTTTAAATGACTCATCACTTGTTATTTCTTTAATCACAATGCCTTTAGCTTGTGGAGGTTTCTTTGCTGTTGCAGAAGCTTTAGACTTAGATTGTGACTTATCAATTGCAGCTTTTAGTCTAGCTTCTTCTTCTTCCAACATTTCAAGATCCATCCCTGGATTTTCTTTAAGAAACAGCTTCTTTGCGATCTCTTCATCAAGATCTTCAGGATTGACTAGAACTTGTTTACCTGAGCTTGATTTCTTGCCAGCATCAGAACTTAGCCTTTGACTTGTAGTTATGTCTTTCTGTAATGAAGAGCCTTTGCTTTTTCTTTGACCTCCACCCTTTTCAGAGTTTCACTGATCTTCATTTTCATCATCTTTTTCTTTCTGTGATTTAGTATACTTGCATTTGGACTTAATTACTTTCTCCCCCTTTTTGGCATCATCAGGAAGAAGCAGGGAGACAAGCAATTCCACATAATTTTGAAGTTCATTAAGCTGAACTTGTTGAGCAGCTTGATTTTGTAAAAGATCAGAAATTTGAGCTTGCTGCTTGTCTTGAGACTTTTAATATTTGCTAAACGGTCAAAGTTAGGCTTGAAAAACTTCTGCTTCTCTACTTTGATCTTCTCCGCATCCTCTTACAATTTATTTCGAATTTTGTCTAGCTGGTCGTGAGTTGCTGAGTGTTGACCTTGAAGGTGCCTTATACTCAGTGCTGTAGCTCTAAGATGTGTCTTGAAATCATCATTGGAAAACATCTCACCAGCTTTTTTCAGATGTTCAGAAAGAACAGCTGCATTAGGGACAAATTCAACATTATTCCAGTCTTTGATCCACTCTTGCCCTCTTTAAGTCTCACTCCAAGGAACTGGAGGATCCCTTTCTACAAACTTCTCGATAAAAGTAACCTTAAAAGCTGGTGGTAGAGGAGCATGTCCATATGGACCAGCTGCATCATCATCTACATTAACATCAGCTTCATCAGAGTTTGCAGCAGGCAGTGCAACAGAAGTGGCAGAATCTTCACTATCATCATATGTTGATAAAATGACTGTATGAGAAGCAATTGGAGATCCATCTCCATGATCATCAGAATTTAGCACTGGAGTGGCTAGAGGAGTGTGCTGAGAAAGTTGTATAGTTGGTGGAGCTTCCAGATGCAAAACCTGAGGCAATTCCAAGTTATGGATGTCAATTTCATCACTTGGCCCTTGGTTATCAGCATGTACTGGAGATACTGGAGGTGTGGGAAGATGAGGTGTTACTGGTTCATGAAGTGGAGAGTGATGAGTTGCATGAAGGTCTGGATCAGCACTTAGAGAATTGTGAGCTTCAACAGGGTCTTGTGAGATCAGATATTCCTGACCCTCTTCCTTAGCTGCTGCTTCCATTCCTTTACCAGAATCTGCAGGCCTTTTTGCTAATGTTTTAAATCTTTTTGCTTTTGAAAAGACTGTAGGAGCTGCATCATCAGAAGTAATTGTTCTAGGCCTTTTTAGGGACCTAGAAATCCCAGTCTCTGTATCTTTCTGAGAAGAGACTTTCTCAGCTGCAGGAACAACAGGTTCTGTAGGTTGAACCTGTGCCTCATCATCTGATTCATCTCTCAAGATGATCCTCCTTATTTTCTGTTGTGAAACTTTCTTAGATCTTGATGTTGTTGCTCTAGAAGAAGAAGGTTGCACTGTAGTATGTGCTGATGGATAATGAGCATATTCTGATGTTTGTGTTTGAGGAGGGATAAGAGTAAGTTCTGATGGTTGTGGTTGAGGTTGTGACTGAGGTTGTGGTTGATGTTGTGGTTGTGGTACATCAGGATAAATTACTGAGTATTTGGCAACATCAGCATTTACCAGGGCTTGTTTGACAACTAAGGGAATTCTAAGAGGTCTCAAAATTGCCTTTTTATTATCAGCATTTAGTAAATCAGTAAAAGCCCTTTTGGCCAGCTTAAAGGATTCTAACAGGTCACTGGCTAAGATAGGTTCATCTTCTGTACAGTGACTATAAATTAATTGACAGAATCTAGCAAAATAGACAATATTCCTATCCTCTTTCATTCTGTCACCAATAAAACATAGCACAGTTCTAGCAATATCAAACTGAGACTGATGAAGAAGAGCATACCCAATTTGTTGAGACAAGATTGAAATGTCATCAAAATTTGTACATTTGTTACCAAATGCCTTTGTGATGCAGTCAAAGAAAAAGCTCCATTCTCGGCGCATGTGTGCACGTTTGAGTTGACCCATTTTTGCTAAACTTTCTTCATAGCCCAAATCAGCCATCATTTCCTGAAGCAGTGGTTCCTCAACAGCAGCACTAAATTGAACATTTTCTGGTAAATAGAGAGCCCTGCGAACCACTGTCGGAGTAACAACATAATCCTCCTCATTTGTTGTAAAGACAATACTAGGAGATCCACGCTTACCACCATCATCATAAACCCTTGTTCTCCAGAATGTCAGCACTTGTGATCCAGAAAAACTTGATGGTTGAGTCAAAGCGTATCCGATTTCACTATTAGCTAAGAATTCCTGAACAAAGTGAAGTTCTGACGGAGCTTCTTGCGTGTTAAGAATGGCAGCATAGTTATTAGGAACAAACTTTGCTCCATTGAAGATAATATCTTTAGGTGCCATTGAGAAATCAGTGAAAAATTTGAGTGTCTGAAAGGTGTTCGAGAAAATGCCTGTGTGATAAATCGTTAGAAAATAGTGAGAGTATAAGAGTAAAAAGAGAGAGATAGAGTATAAAAGTGAATAAAAGATTTTACAATCTTTTCTCTCTTTTACTTATACATGGTAAAAGATAACCGTTGAGACGAATATGAATGGTGTTTGGACACCTGTCAGGCATGCAGCGGTAAAAAATAATTAATGGGCACGGGTATTCAGTAATCATTACTTATCACATACAGTTTTTCAAGGAGAAAAACCGTCCCACTAACCAAGTAATCCCATTTAAACAATTATTCTGATAAAATAATCCCATTTAAGAATAACCAAAAATAAACCAAGCAAATAAACACTACCACGTGAGCAGCACAACTTGATTATTATCATAAATGTAAAGGGTCATCAGAATATGAAACGACTCAGAGGCAAAATCTTGCAATAAAGTAAAATTTCATTAAAAGAATACATTTCATGAATGTTGTGCATATGTGGTGTACTTGATGATTTCATAAACAAAACACCTAAGTAGATTTTACTTAGTGAAATAATGTAGCACTCGACGGATAAGAATTTTAGTCCCGACGGATAAATCTTTATAGTCCCGATGGATAATGATTTATTATCCATCGAGTGAGTAGCTTATGTAATAATGAGTCTGTAGCCATTTCTGCATACACCTTTCTATAGATTCTGTAGTAGCATATAAGTCATGTTGACTTTAACTAGATATGCAGAATAGGTTGATTAATTGAACATAGATGATGTCTTGTAATTCTGCATAAATAAAATGAAGTCAAGTGCCTGATTGCTACCCGACGGATAATCTACAAAGCACTCGACGGATGATCAATAATCCAACGGATGATCATTAACTCGACGGATGATCATGAACCTAACGAATAAAGAATTCAAACATCAGTTAACAGTGACAACTGGTCACATGCATCGAGATGTATGCAAATGGAATGAGGAAGCCTATTAACTGGGTAATAGAGAACAAAGTAGCAAAGCATAAAAACTGATAGTTTTTATAATGATTCTATCTTTTGACTTTGTAATCTTGGTAATATATAAACCAAGAAGTAGCAAATAGAAACCAAGATCTGAGATACAAAAAGTGAGAAACATTTGTAAGCAAAATTATTAGCATTTTTTTGTATTCTCAGTAGTTCAAATTTGTAAGCAGCTGTGAGCATTCTTGCACACAGAGTTCTCTCGATATAATTTATATCTCTGGTGGAATTGTTTAAATCCATCAGAAAGTTTTTAAAGACTCTTGTTTTTAATTACTTATGTTTTGATTCACTTAAGTTTTTATTCCGCATTATGCTAATCAAAACACTTATATTTGTATTCGAGTTTGAACATTTTTATTTTAAGAAAAAGGTTCAAGAATTACATTCAACCCCCCTTCTATAATTCTTGCTATATTGTTAAGGGACTAACAATGAAACTTAAATTACATGCAGAAAATTACAAGATTGCCCTAGTCGAGAATCCCTAACATCAACAGCCTTAGTCCTAGTCTAAAAGACTGACAAAGCTGACAGTGAAGAGAAACATGAGGATATCAATTAATTCTTCTTCCTATCTTTAATAAAAAGAATAGCAAGACAAATGATTCTCTCCCGCTGACGAAGAGAACGGAGATGAAGATCTCTTTGACCAGTCAACAAATCATTTTTAATGATTTCTGGAAATTGAATCCAGAGATTAGAATGAATGTTATTGATAGGATAATGAGTTGGAACTCCATTGTTCCAAATAGTCACCTTGTCTGAGCCATAGCAGTAAAACCAACCAAACGGAGTCATTGTTTGAGAGAAGAAATAATTGGTTTTTACCGAAGGATTATCAGTCAATTATATAGACAAGGGAAGACCAAGGGATGCAGGGAATGTAAAACGAAAAGAAGTAAAGCCTCGTCTCCCTAGACCGATGAGTAATTATGACAGCCATTAGAAGCTTAAAACAGGAGTTAATGAGCACACGAAACAAGTAAAAATTACTGTGCATATATGAGTACCACTAACCCAAATTATTTTGACTGTTTATATCTCACCCAACCATATTCTGATTTTAAATATGATTGTTTCAGATTTAACCACAAATAAGTCAAGTAAAGAATCAGGATTTAATATCAGAACTTAGACTTATATCAGAACTTAACAGTCATCAGAACATGGCTCCTTAACTCGAAAAGTGAATGTCTATTTCTGTAATTCTTCACACAAATACTGATTTCGTTTCTTCAGAACTTAATTATCAGAATTTCCATCATAACTTGTCCTCAGAATTTGTGCAACTGACACTTGAACTGTTTATCCAACACAACATTGACCACCACAGTTATTTTCATCATTCATATGGAGTGTAAGTGTGTGATTTAAGCTAAATATCGGATAAAGATTAAAGTCTGATTCACTTCAGTACATCTTAGAAATAAGGCATAACTAAGAACTTTGCTCAAAATCTGTCATTATTCTGAAATCTACTATAGAATGAGTTCATGCATGAGTCCACCTTAACTGTTTTGTGCTCATTTTATGCATCTTTTGAAATTCCATTTTACAGTGGCTTCTCAGTGTAAGTGAGTCACGACTGCTTAACAGAATTTATGCTATTGTCAGAGTATTTCTCCAGTAATCAGAGAATGTGAAAAGTCACCAAGAAAATTTTATTTTGCTTTTCTAATGCATATAACTTAATACCAGCAATGTACTTGGGTCTTCCCTTCCACATTTTTACTGTAGATCTCAAAGGAGTACCTAATTTTTCTTTTCTTTTCTTTTCTTTTTCTTTTAATAAGTGAGGCTTATCATCACTTAGTACATCCATCAGATTTACCAACATCAGAACTTAACAGATAAGAAGCACTATTCTAGTTTTGGACTTAGTAACAAGATACACAAAGTAAACTTTAACTAAGCTCAATATCAGAATTTGCTTGTGTTAAAAGATTTCCACATAAACAATTACTTCATACATGGGATCTTTAGTATATTAAAGATTACTAGGTCAGCATCTAGCACAATTATCCTCATTGGATTGAATAGTCACAGAAACATGCATATCACTATCAGAGTTTAAAATTCACATCAGAAAATAATCAACACTTAAGCAAATTTCAATTTAAGCACAAAATACACAAAGATATTAATATCTGTAAATACTGATCATAAGGTCTGATGTATCAGATCATAAACTAAGCAGATTTAGAGAAAGAACCTGAAACCATTCCAAGTTCATTTACCAATCTTGTAAAGGTTGCTTCACATAGTGGTTTTGTGAAGATATCTGCTAGTTGTTGATCTGTTAAAACAAAATGCAATTCCACTGTACCTTCATCCACATGTTCCCTTATGAAGTGGTACCTAATGCTGATGTGCTTTATCATTGAGTGTTGAACTGGATTACCTGTCATAGCAATAACACTTTGATTATCACAGTAAATAGGGATTTTAGAATATGTTAACCCATAATCCAGTAACTGATTCTTCATCCAAAGAATTTATGCACAACAGCATCCTGCAGCAATATATTCTGCTTCTGTAGTTGATGTGGAAAGTACCTTCTTCATTCTCCTTGACTTGAAGGCCCAGAAAATAGCTAAGTTCCCCCATCATACTCATTTGATATCTTGACTGCATCAGTTTGGCAAACTTCTTGCAAAGTCTGTCATTTGTAGAACCAAAGATGATATCATCAACATATATCTGAACCAAAAGTAAGTCCCTTCCATGGTTGAGATAGAATAGTGTTTTGTCTATTGTTCCTCTGTCAAATCCACTTTCCAGAAGAAACTGAGCTAAAGTCTCATACCATGCTCTTGGAGCTTGCTTAAGGCCATAAAGTGCTTTATCAAGCCTGTAAACATGATTAGGATAATTGGAATCTACAAAGCCTGGAGGTTGTTCAACCTATACTTCCTCTTCCAATTCTCCATTGAGAAAAGCACATTTCACATCCATTTGAAAGACAGTAATTTTTTTGTGAGCAGCATAAGCCAAAAATATCCTTATGGCTTCCAATCTAGCAACTGGTGCAAATGTTTCATCATAATCAATTCCCTCCTGTTGAGAATATCCTTTTGCAACCAACCGTGATTTATTCCTTGTAATTATGCCATCACTATCAGTTTTATTTATGAACACCCACTTTGTACCAACAACAGATCTGTTCTTTGGTCTTGGCACTAGGGTCCAGACTTTGTTTCTTTCAAATTCATTTAACTCTTCCTGCATTGCTTGCACCCAATCAGCATCTTGAAGAGCTTCTTCCACTTTCTTTGGTTTAGTCTGAGAAAGAAAAGAATTATAGAGACATTCACTTGAAGTAGTTATTCTAGTTCTGACACCTGCATCAGGATTTCCAATAATTAAATCAGGTGTATGTGATTTAGTCCACTTCCTTGCAGATGGAAGGTTTTCTCTAGAACTGGATGCTCCCCCATGATCCATGCTATCTTTATCAACATTTTTCTGATGCTCCCCGTGAAACTATGCTCTCTGAGTTGGATCCTTCAGTATTTAAGTTTTCAGAACTATCAAAACTTGAAGAGCCAGTTGTATGTTCTGATGCTTCTTGAGATGTGGTTATATCTTCACTGCACTGGTGCATCTTCCTTTGACGTAGTCACCACAGTTTCAATAACATCAGAGTTTAATCCATCAGAGTTTGCAGTATCAGGATTTAAACTGTCAGGATTTTCAGTATCATAATTTAAGTTTTCATTTTCGAATCTCAACTGATCATGATCATTGAAATCTTCAAGTCCAATAATCTTCTTATCATGAAAGGAGACATTGATAGATTCCATGACAACCCTTGTTCTTAAATTGTAGACTCTGAAGGCTTTTGTGGAAAGTGGATATCCAACAAAAATTCCTTCATCAGCTTTTAGATCAAATTTGGATAGCTGTTCAGGATGAGTCTTAAGAACAAAACACTTGCATCCAAATACATGAAAATACTTCAGATTTGGCTTCTTTTTCTTCACCATCTCATATGGTGTTTTTCCATGCTTGTTAATGAGTGTTGCATTCTGAATAAAACAATCAGTTTGCACAGCTTCAGCCCAAAAGTAGGTTGGCAACTTTGCTTCATCAAGCATAGTTCGTGCAGCTTCAATAAGAAAACTATTCTTCCTTTCAACAACTCCATTTTGTTGTGGAGTTCCAGGAGCAGAAAATTCCTGCTTTATTCCATGGTCTTTGCAGAACTCTTCCATGATCAAATTCTTGAACTCAGTGCCATTATCACTTCTTATGATCTTCACAGAATCTTTGACCAATTTATCCAGTTGCTTGACATGATCAATCAAAATAGACGCAGTTTCACTTTTTGTGTGCAAGAAATACACCCATGTTTATCTGGCGAACTCATCCACTATGACCATAGCATATTTCTTTTTTGCAATAGACATGACATTCACTGGACCAAATAGATCAACATGTATTAGGTGATAAGACTCAAGAATTGAAGATTCAGTCTTGCTCTTGAATGAAAATTTTCTTTATTTTGCCTTTTGACAGGAATCACAAAGGCCATCAGGAGCAAATACTGATTTTGGCAAACCTCTCACAAGATCTTTCTTGACTAGTTCATTTATATTGTTGAAATTTAAATGAGAGAGTTTCTTGTGCCAATTCCAGATTTCTTCAATTGATGCTCTACTTAATAGACAGATTGCAGAACCATCAGTACTTGTTACAAGCTTGGCTTCATAAATGTTACCATACCAGTATCCTTTCAGAACAACTTTTCCTGTAGATTTGCTTACAACTTCACAGTGTTCTTCAAAAAAATCCACATGATAACCTCTGTCGCAAATTTCACTAACACTCAGCAAATTGTGATTAAGTCCTGAGACTAGAGCTACTTTTTCAATGATGACATTCCCCAGATTGATATTGCCATATCCCAAAGTTTTTCCCATATTGCCATCTCCATAAGAAACACTTGGGCCAGCTTTCTCCACAAAGTCTGATAATAGGGCTTTATTTCCAGTCATATGTCCTGAACATCCACTGTCCAGAACTATGATGTTTTTCATGTTGCCCTGCAATCACAAAGACCGCTAATGATTAGTTTTAAGGACCCAGACTTGCTTGGATCCTTTGGCCTTATTAAGTTTGTTAACATTTGCAGCGGATTTAGCATCAGAATTTATGTTAACAGTTTTCTTATCAGCATTTACAGTATCAGACTTTGCATCAGAACTTACACTAGAAGGAATAATGCTAACTTTCTTTAAAGAAGGTTTTATTTGATAATAATCATAGTACAAACTATGATATTCCTTACAAGCATAAATGGAATACCATAAACTACCACAATGAAAATAAGGATTTTGTGGCCTATATTTAACATACTGACTCTTAACTCCTGACTTTGAAGGTAAGGAGTTTATGTTCTTATTTTTCCTGCAAAAAGAAGCCAGATGGTTAGAATTTCAACAGTTATAACATTTATTTCTAGGAGCATTAGGAACAGGCTTATAATCATTACTTTTATTTACACCTTCCTTTCCATTCCTATTTTTCCTAGGTGGCTTTACCTTGTTTACATTCTTAACATCTTTCAGCTTATGCTTAAGCTGCTTCTTTGTCATTAAGCCTATGTTTACTTCAGTTGGCTTACCTTATTTTGGTTTGTCAGAAGTTAATTTCTCTTTAACTTCTGATTTATCAATATCAGACTTTACAGCTACAAACTTAACAGGATTTACCTTTGGCTTTTGTTTAACAACTATAGGCTCAATCTCTACAGTTCCCTCATCATTCTTATCATCTCCATAACCTAAGCCCTCTTTCCAGTTTCCACTACTAAGAATATCATGAGTTGTTTTACCAGAGTTAGTCTAAGTCCTGATAATCTCTCTTTCCTTTTCTAACTCAGTTTTTAGAGATTCAATCATTTTAAGTACTTCATCCTTAACATAGAAAGCATCATCTCTATCTTTCTGAGTTTGATGGAACATGCCTAACTCTTTTTCTAAATAATCATTCCTCTTTTTATAAGCAAGATTTTCAAAAGTTAATCTTTCACATGTTAAAGTTTGATCTCTATAACTAATGAACATGGTTTTAAGATATCTTCTCACCTCATTAATATCATCAGTATTAAAGGCATAAGTAGTTTGAGGTACCTTTAACTCAGCAGCATCAGAACTGCTATCAGCATTTGACATCAAGGCATAGTTCACCTCACTTTCAGAATCTGAAGTGTCTGTCCAGCTTTTCTTCTTTGTGACAAGAGCCTTGCCTTTGTCCCTCCTCACTTTCTTGCAATCAGGAGATATGTGGCCTTTCTCACCACAGTTTTAGCATTTGACATTTGTGTAGTTTCCTCTGTCAGACTTTCCTCCTTTGCCTTCAGATTTTATGAAACTCTTCTTATCAGAACTTGCACCTTTCCTGGAATACTTCTTTCCCTTTCTGAATTTCCTCTATGCAATCCTTGTGATTCCTTTCACCATAAGAGCACACAGCTTCATCATATCTTCATCAGGATCCATCTCAGGTAAGCTTTCAGTTTTTGAGTCATCATCAGTATCAGAACTTGATGATTCAGTATCAGACTTTGTGATGAGAGCTTTTCCCTTGCCTTTCCTTGAGGCAGCTGCTTTGGGGGATTCCTCCTCAGCCTTAAGAGCAAATGTCCTTGACTTTCTTCCATTCCTCTTGCTTCTTTATTCCATCTCAAGTTCATGAGTTTTGAGCATCCCATAAATTTCATCAAGAGTTGTTTCTTCAAGAGCATAGTTGTCTCTTATAGTGGTGGCCTTCAAATCCCAACATTCAGGAAGAGCTAACAGGAATTTAAGATTTGAATCTTCAAGATCACATTCCTTGTCAACTAGTGACAAATCATTCAAGAGTTTGACAAATCTGTCATATAAACCAGTTAATGACTCATCGGGTTTTGAGTCAAAGTGTTCATACTCTTGAGTGATTATAGTCTTTCTGCTTTTCTTAATTGAATCAGTTCCCTGGCATCTTGTCTCCAAGGCATCCCATATCTCCTTTGCAGTCTTGCAGTTGATTACCCTGTTTGACATTATATTATCAATGGCACTATGCAGCAAGTGTCGTACCTTAGCATCCTTAGCAATTGATGAGATATCTTCAGCAGTGTAATCACTCTTCTCCTTTGGTACAGACTTTGCTGGTTCACCTGCAAATACAACAGAGAGTTTGGTTGGCTTGTGTGGTCCTTCATTGATTCTGTCAAGGTATTCTGGATCAGTAGCTTCCAGAAACATAGACATCCTCACCTTCCATATGGGATATTCAGATGGTTTCAGTATGGGAACTCTAATAGTCTCATATCGACTGTGGATTTGAGTCTTTGGAGGTTCTTCAGTTTTGGTGGGCTTGGTTGGAGTTTGTTCTTCTTCGGACATGATTGTTTTAGGATATTAAACTGTTTGTGTGTTAACAGATTTGCTCTGATACCACTTGTTAGGTCACACACAGTGTAGAAGGGGGTTGAATATAGTATTTATCACAATCAAATTGAATATAAGAACACAAGTAACAAAAAATAGATTTTATTCAATACAATAAACTTTGTTACAATATGGAACTGTCCTCTCTCAGTGATGAACAACTTATCACGAGAGCTGCTAGGGTTACAATGAATAATAACTTCGATTATGATAACACATATAGTGTAAACCCCATGTCTGTGTTTATATACTACACAGTTACAAGATAATCTCTAATTGATATTGAATATGATTCTGTATCCTAAAATATATCAATTAAACATCTTCTTTTCCAAGTCTTCTATTTTCCATAGAAATTTTCTCCATGCATATCTCTTCTTTATTTAGTCTTGATCTTCTTTCCTTTCAATCAGCCTTCCCTTAACTGTTCGTCCTCCCGCACTTAAGTTTTGATATCCATCTTCTGATAATTATCTCCTGATAATTTAAGTACTGATATCCTTAAGTTCTGACTTCCAGTAAGTGCTGATTTCAGTAAGTACTGATATTTCCTGTTTGTTAAGATCTGAAAACTAAACATGAAACACATTAGACATGACATCTCAAATATATCTAACATACAAACTCAAGAATAATCATCACTTGAATCACAAATGAAGAGAATACGGTTATTTACATTACTTTTTCAATTCTAGCCTTCTATATGTTCCATTACATCATTTATTAAATTTTTTGCATAATTTTTTTCAATAATTTTGAAATTAGAATAAAATTAAAATAAGATGTTTATTAACAATTATTCGTCATCGTTGACGTCTCATATTCTGTAACTAAAAAGGTATATAATAGAGGATATATAATAATTTTGAAATTGGAATAAATCAATATAAAGTATTTATTAAAAGTTTCTCGGCATTTTTGGTCGACGCTTTGTATTATGCAGCTAAAATGGTATAAAAGAGGATAAAAAATAATTTCAAAATTAGGAAAAAAATCAAAATTAGATATTAGTTTACTATTTCTCAGCTTCGTTTTCGACGACGCCCTGTATTATATAACTAAAAAGTATAATAGAAGATATTAAAAAAATTAAAATTGGACTAAAATCAAAATAAGATATTTATTGACAGTTTCTCGGCGTCGTCCTCGTATTTTGAAACTAATAATGTAAAAAAAAAATACTATATACAATAATTTAGAAATTGAAAATCTAAATAAGATATTAATTGACTGTTTCTCTATTTCGTTTCCGATAACGTCTCATATTCTATAACTAAAAAGTAGAAGAGAAGATATAAAATAATTTTGAGATTGGAGTAAAATCAAAATAAGATATTTATTGACAGTTTTTCGGCGTCGTACAACATTTAAAAAGGTTTAAAAGAAGATTTACAATAATTAAAAAATTGGAATAAAATCAAAATAACCTATTAATTGAAAAATTTTCAGTTTTATTCTTGACGACACATCGTATTTTATAACTAAAAACTATAATAAAAGATATACAATTATTTTAAAATTGGAATAAAATTAAAATAAGATATTCAGAATATCCGGAGGCAGTGAATAATTATAGTTTTATGTATTATGTGCTTTATGCATAAACTTGTATCATTCAAGTTTTAATAACTTATATAACGTACAATTAATTGAATAAATATATGATTTATTTTCAAATTACATTAACTTATTTTTTATGCATGAGAAGCTATTTTAAAAGAAATCATTACATTTTGTATTAAAAAGAAGCTCAATTATAAAACTACAAACAATTTTACACGATGTCTCGACTCCTTCGTACCACTAAAATAAATATAAAAAATTAATTATTTTGACAACTTATAGAATCTTGAAACATGTATATAATTTTATACGGAATAAATAGCTTAATCTTAACATTTGAAAACCAAAAGTTTTTTGTTATCATGTAAATTACTTCTCCATTTCAAAGAATTTGGAATAATAGATTTTAAAAAATGGAATAACGACATTAATTTTTTTAATGACACCAGAGCATAATGCTCTCTGCCTCGGTGAATTTCATTTCATCCCTTCCCTTACCCGTATATCAGTGCAAGAAAGCCTTTGCCCCTTAACATAGCTGTGAACCGAGTACTAACTCTCATAACCATCTCTGGATTCCTAACTGAAAAAACATCTCCTAGATTTAAACATTACACACAATAGGTAGAACATCACACACACTTGACTTAATATAATTTTAAGGATCCACGGTACAAAGAATGATAAGTTCTTATTTTGCACATTAATCATCTGCTCATCCTCTTATTTGGTGCTCTTCTGACCCTTAACATGGCTGAAGCAGTCAAGTAGCGACCATGACATGGGTCAGCAGCACTCACCATGTTCTTGATGTTTCACATTTGTCTCAGGGACGGACTCACCATGCTCTTGGAGTACCACATTTATAGAGTCAGCTCAAGGACGGTGAGTATTACGTATTGCTGTGATACACGCGATGTGAGTGGAGCAAAGCCCGCCATGAAGAAATTTAAAAATGGGAATTGAATCATGTTAATAAAAAGCTTTGCCAGATCAAAAATGAGCTGGCCAGGAAATCTCAAGAAGCCTTTTATTCCACTCAATGTTGCATAGATCAACGGTTCAGATCACAACTGTAAACACCCGAGTTAAATTAACCGGAAAACTTTTATAATTAACATACTTAATGACACAAACAAACATAATTTAAGTCGTGATTGTTACTCACAACTTGGACTGCCGAGCTTCAAGGTCCTGAAGCAAATGTTATATTGTGCATAATTGTCTAGAACCTATGTTCATCAGCATTTACCATGACATTGTAGCATTGAATGGCTCCACAAAAGTGTCAGAAACCTTTGATGAAGGGAAAACAGAAAATATGAGCATCATCATGTCTGGATTCTCCTCCCTTATCTTTGAAATCAAAAGAGTTCCCATTCTAAAGCATGCACCTTGATCAAGTGAACGGCACACCTGGAAACCTGAAGTTAACAGAAAAGTAGATAAAATAGTAATTACATGTAAAACAAAAATCAATGAATTCTTGACAAAGATCATTAATTCTCGAGTGCTAAAAAGGACAATGCCTAGACATCAATATTTTTTAATTTATTAAAAAATCTGAGATTCATATGTTATTAACCATATCTATACAAAACATTGTAGACATTTCTTAATTTTAAATATTATATGTAAAATTTAGTAGCCTTATAGTCCAAATATATAAATGTTTGAAGTTTGAATTGAGATTGACCTTTAACTATTATATTGACATACAATTCAAGGTATGACTTTGGAAAATAAATTGTTGTGGACTATAAAATATCTACACTTAGCAAGAACTCTCAATATGTGAAATTAAAAAAAGATAACATGTGAGGTGTATACGATATTATCATTTTGCAAGGAAGAAGAGACTGGCCAAGAGGGAATCGATGTCAACCTGAGTCATTAATCAATATCACAATTAACCTTCATCAAATTAAATTTAACCTCGCAACTCATAGTTATAAAATGACTAACCTGGTGCGTCCAGAGAGCACAACATACAGAGGATAGAAAGTTTAAAATGCCAGTAGTAGTTGAATGTTTGAAAAATGAATTGATATCCATTTTTTTGCCAAAGTCTATCTTGTAAATCAACATAAATCCGCCTAAAATCATTGGAACACAGGAAGTTGTTTGTTATCAATTTAGATCAACCAGTTGTGGATACTTCATGGGAAAAAGGTGAAATGAAACAGGTTGTACTTTTTTGAATAGGAAAATATTATATCTAGTAGTTGGGTCAAATAGTAAAAGAAAACAGTAGTATAATTATTAGCAAATAATACACTGATTTGTAGGTGGCAAAGATCATATCAATAACTTGTTTCATCCAGTGCGCAGAAGAAACATAACAATATCTCGAATAACTGTTGATGAATGACATGTTTGTTTATTAGATCAAGAAATATGATTCATACATTTTTCAGCTTCATTAATGCAATTAACAGAAAATCACATTAAACCATTTTAATTAGTAAAGGATCGACATTGGATATGTCTAGGCAATTACCTAATGGTTCCCAAACAATGATTCAAGATAACAAATGCATTCTAAAAAAATATCACATGTTCTACTCTACGTATACATAAGCCATTTTCACCTGATAGCTTAAAATATAAGATATAGTTGCATATGAAAAATCACAAAAATAAAGAATATCATGGATTTGTAATTAAAAATAGATCGATAATAACATGTATTCTTTAGTGTTTATTTTTAAGAACTGACATTTAAAGCGGAAG
This sequence comes from Apium graveolens, assembly GCF_009905375.1. Lineage (NCBI taxonomy): Eukaryota > Viridiplantae > Streptophyta > Magnoliopsida > Apiales > Apiaceae > Apium > Apium graveolens. Next base: position 240,016,191 of record NC_133648.1, on the reverse strand, counting down.
GCCTACCACTTTAATTTTCAAACTGATCTATACAAAATTAATATTAAATCACATAATTAACAGCTTTTATGAATATATGCTTATAAAAGATTGTCAAAAACATGTTCTCTTTAGTTTTTATGATTAAAGCACCTACCTTTAACCTAAAGGCCAGACACTTTAATTTTATAAAATGATCTGGTTTAGTAATACAACCTGCACCATAATTAAATTCATATAAAATACATATTAAAAGCCACGATGGTTTAGCTAAATAGAAATAGAGGATAAATCTACAAAAATGACGATTAATATGAGATATGAAAATATGAATTGCAAAACTAAAATTCTTAAGAATTTAAAGTCAATTAAGCACCTGCAAACACCTTACGATTGTTAATTATTTTTATACATATATGAATATCGCTTGTCAATTAAGCACCTGCAAAAATAAATCGATTGTTAATCTTATAATCTTATCCAATGATAATGTAGAAAAGAAAAAATAGTACCTTCCTCGTTCATATTATATTTCTCGTGTGCGGCAGATTGCAAGATGCAAAGCAGGTGTAGGTTGTTAGAAATTCAAATTTGATATGATATCATCGAGGATTACCTTGATTTTTAAAAGTTGTAATCAGGCTAAAAATAAGGAGTATCAAAAAATTAAAATAAGGATTACCTTGATTTGATTTTATATGATATCATCAAGGATTTGAAAATTGAACTGATTTGATGAGTTGGGTTTGAAGGATGCCTAAAATTATGCACATTTGAAAAGCTGTTGAGTGAGTTGTTATATATGGGTAATTATGTGTGGAAGTGGATAAAATTCGTGAACCCGTGGATAATCCAGAACCAAAACACGGGTATGGATATAGGCTGTTTTAAAAAATACTACTCGGACGACATCGAAGTAAACAAAGGCTTACTATATACTCGTACCTGCAAAAAATAACATAGATCCAAAACATAAATTTAAAATCACAGTGCATAAATTACTAAACTGATGATATAAATTGAAAAAAATTAAGATCTAAATTCAAATTTTCAACGATAAAAGTGCATAAATTATTAAACTAATCATATACACATCAAAAAAGTTTGTAGATCTGAATTCAGATTTCTAATTGACAAGGCCTCTAAAAATATTAAAATTTATAAGTAATGATACAATAAAAGAATGAAATAAAAATTGATGGTTATATTAAAATATATTGTTTCTCTTGAATGGAATATATCATCCATTCTTTTACATTTAAATCAAACATAAAACAATAATTGATGGGTGCATGTATCAGAAAGTGAGATTGAGAATGAAATAGATAATTTAACACATAGATATTGATTAAAGAAGAGCACTAATTTAACATTTACAATAATATTTAAATTAGAAAGTTGAGATTGAGGAACACATGAATAATCGAATGTATATACCTTATATAAATCATCTTCATCATCCTAATATATATATCCATAATCTTCTTCAAAACTGCAAATCAAATATTATTATATACTAGCTTCGTACCCGTGCGATGCACGGGATTGATTATAATTTCTTTATTTTTTTAATATTTATTCTTTATTTAATTAATTTTTTATTTTTCATGAAAAATGTATTTTTAAAAAATTGCAATTTTTATACTTATATATTTAGTTATTATTATATTATTATTATATTTAACATAATAACCTAAATATAACATACGTGTTATAATTTATTTTATTTATTTCATTATTTGACTTTTTTTTAAATATTTATATTTGTTAAGTTAATATTATGATTTAATAATTTAATTTTAATATGAGTAACACATATATAAATTATAATTGCACATTCAGATGTTAAGCCATAATAATAAAAATAATTTTTATTGATGCTATATATTTAAGTATTAGTTTTTTTTATTATTTTAATTTGTATTGTATTTATTAGACATCTTTTTTTGTTAGTAATTTGAAATTAAAAAATATTAAAATTTTATTATTTTTACTTAATATAGTGGTATTTTATGAAAGGAATATCTCCTAAGTCCAATCATGTATTAGGATTTAGGAATAACTTTTATGTAATCTGTTTTGATTTCATTGATATTAATAAAGACTTGTTTTGTTTTTATTACGGGCTTTATCTATTTAAGTGTTTAAATAAGATATACCATAGTTTAGAGTAAAGCTTTTTATGGATTATGATGAGATCATAATAGTGAGACCTAAAAAGATGATAACTCTAAACTTAAATAGTTCCTGGTCATAGGATTACTAACTGGTAATTAATAATCCGCAAAGATCGGTACATACTATGCTTGCTTCATTATGAAGGATGTCTGTTCTCATAGACATTTGTGTGGTGACACTATAGCTAGTATGTAGGTGCTTATTATAGAATAAGTTCACTGAACATGACTCGCACAGCTGAACAACTGATGGAGTTCACTCACGTGTCAGCAGTTGTTCACCTAGTGATAGTTGTACAAATATCCTTAGACTTGAGGTCATCATAGTCATCTTGTGTACACTGAACTATGCTTTGGTTTAGTTCTTAGTCTCCAGGGACAATTATTAGGGTTCTTCTGGGTATAGGAATTTGTACACGAAGATAGTGTATGATCAATAAAGGATCTACCCCTTCCAGTGAAGGAAGCGAATGTTCAAGGCTGATCCACTTATGCTAGTTCAGGAATCTCTGGCCAGAGTAAATGAAATTAGAAAGGAGTTTCTAATTTGCATAGAACTACGCATAATAAATGGTAAGCAAGTGATTAAATTAGATAGGCTTGACACGAGATCCATGCCTTGTATTTAATCGGGACATTGTAGGGTAGAAGGAGTTTATTGTACGGTAACTATTCACTGACAGGTTCTTGGTATTCTAAGCAGTGAATTCATATTATCCGGATAGTCGCGATATGTTGAGAAGCATCACTCACGATGTAGAATAAATGTGATTAATTAATTAATCATATTTAATAAATTAGAGAATTTATATAAATAATGATAAAATAGTTTTATTATTATTTATTTCTACTACCGGCTTAATATTGAACCTACAGGGTCACACCATAAAAAGAGAATGATTTAATGGTGGAGGAATTAATTAATAATGGCTAAATAATTATTTATTTGTGAAATAAATAATTAATTGGCAAATTTAATAATTGATTAAATGAGATTTAATTGATTATAAATTAATTAAGAAAAGTTCTTAATATTATTAATTAAAGGATTTAATTTTTTGAAATTAAATCAAGAGAGAGAATTATTTCTAAAGTGTTTAGAAAAAGGATTAATGATTAAAAGGTGTTTTAATTATTAATGAGAATAATAAATGGGATAATAATAATAATATTTATGGGAAAATTTCAGCTGAAAATTTTGCCTATAAATACACTATTATAGACCCTATTTTATTCCAACCCACATCGAACCCGAAAACCCAAAAAATTTGGAAAACCCAATTCTCTCCACCTCCTTCCTCCTCCTTAACATCGTTTTCTTGGTGGATACCGGTGGAGTGCTTCACACTTGAGGAGCAACTGCTAAGGATCTCTGATCGTTGTCTCCGAATTATTTTAAAAGGTTAGATTCGATCCCTCGAATTTTTATTCACGATTTATATGCTTTTATTTGGATTTTGTATGTGTAAAAGTATTTTGCCACGCCCCGCTGCGTTTAAAAATCCAACATTTTACACGTGACAATTTTTTTATTTTTTCTAAATAAATTATTTTTTAAACTTATTTACAACAAAACTATTTCATTTATGGCTTTTACAAAAATAATGATTTGAATATATCTAAATATATATATATATTATATGATTTTTTTAGATATTTTGATTTATGATCAATATTTTAATATAAATATTAAAAACACATGTGTTCTAAAAATTATAATATAAAAATTCATGTCTAACCTTCAATATGATATAATTTTCATAACCGATTGTTGTAATTTCCATGACAAAACTTAATTTCATTTTAATAAAGTGCAAAATAAATTTTAACATGAGTAATATGTTTTATTTTATTTTTATTTATTTTTAATTCCAATCTCGCATATGTATGTAAATCATATAAAGTTTTGCTATAATGTTTTCACACATATTATAATTTTTTTAAATTTGATTTTTTTTTGTTTTTTTAATTGAATGTTTATTAAATAATTAATGTAAATATAAAAAAAATCTTGAAACTTTAAACTTTTTTTTAAAAAAAATATGTTTGTAAAGTTAACATTATAATTTAATAATTTACTTTTAATATGAGTAATACATATATAAATTATAATTGCACATTCAGGTGTTAACCCATAATATAAGAAATAACTTTTAATGATGCTATATATTGAAGTATTAGTTTTTTTTTATTATTTTAACTTTTTTTTTGAAACCAAACTGAAACTTTTATTTCAAATCAGAATGCAATACATCGATAAGAAAGGATGGTATATCACACCATTCCTTACATTCAGACTTAGAACCAACCTCTCTAGACAAAGCATGAGTTACTGAGTTCGATGAACGTCTAATAAAATACACAGAATAGGACCTTAAGCCCGTAACTATAGACCGACAATCCTCCATAATAGCCCCCACGTACGAGGAATCTCTCAACTTACTGTCAAAAGCTTGGACAACAGCTAGAGAATCTAGCTCAATATTTACACAGGAGATCCCCTTCCTTTTCAGCCAAGATAAAGCCTCTTTAAAGGCCAAAGCCTCAGCTACCTTCAGATCAACAATGCCCGTCCAGATCCACCGAAGCCCGCTACAAATTGTCCCTGATCATTTCTCAAAACGCAACCAAAAGAGCTTCGACCACTAGACTCAAAGACCGCAGCATCAACAATACACACCAGCCACCCCATATCTGGTCTCCTCCAAATTAACACCCCTTCCCTGTCGTTTAGCTTCCAGTGGCTGTCTTGCATGCTCTGAGCTCGTTTCCATTGAAACAGAATAGAGCTAGCAGCATTAATCACCATAGACGAAGGCTTAAACTTCTTATTCCATACCACACTATTTCTATGCTCCCATATTTGCCATACTAGCATACAAATAATCTCCAACTCCTTAGAAGACTTACCTTGGAATCAACTCTTCATAATACTCTGCACTGACGTATCTGTGCTGGAGACACCATCTACCTTCACTAAACTCCAACAGGACTGAGCAAAAGAACAGTAGAACAGAGCATGCTCTGCACTTTCCACAACATTATGACAAACTAGACATATGGGATAAACTTCTACACAACGGCTTCTGAGATTTTTTAATGTTGGAAGACAATTCTGCATCATTCTCCAGGCAAAGATTTTCACTTTCAACGGAATAGGCAAATTCCAGATTTTAAGCCAATTGAACTCAACCCCCAGATTTTGAATCCCATTAACATTTTGACACAACCTTCGACAACCACTCTTGACAGAGTACTCTCCTTTCACCTCCTCTAACAACATCCACGAATCATCTGATCTGGAATGACTTAATGGAATCTTTAGGATCTGATTCACATCCTTTTCATTATAGATATCTCTAAGAATATCCACATCCCAATCCAAGCTATCAACTCTCATAAGCCCACTCACCTTAGCATCATTCAAACCTTGGACACATGGAGTCGTTATTCTAGTTTGATCCCCGTTCAGCAGCCAGGGATCACCCCGGATGTTCACAGTCTCCCCCTACCTATACGCTTCACGCTACCTGCACAAACAAGTTGGTGTGCTGCCATGATACTTCGTCACTCGTAGCTGGGGTTATTGCCTAACTTAGCCTCTTCAAACCTACAACGAGGAAAATAACGAGCCTTTAACAATATGGAGATGAACGATTCTGGTTTCGATAAAATCCTCCACGCTTGCTTGCCCAACATAGCCACATTAAATTCTTGAATCCGTTTAAAACCCATTCCCCCATATTTCTTTGGACAACACATTCGACTCCAAGTCATCCATCTTATTCCTTTATTTTTCTCAACACTTGAAAGCCACCAAAACCTGTTCATTAGCACTTCAATATCCTCACATAGCTTTTTTGGTAGAAGAAACACACTAGTTACATACGAAGGAATTGATTGCACCACTGATTTAATTAAAATTTCTTTCCCACCTCGAGAAAGAGTTATTCCTTTCCAACTTTAAAGCCTATTCCATATATTTTCCTTCACATATCGAAATGTCTCCCACCTGTTGCTTGAAACCATCTTCGGAAGACCCAGATACATTGCATCATTACAAGACTGCACTTGAAGGACTTGACATATAGCTACTGCAGTTTTATTTCCCGTATTACGACTATATGAAATAGTTGACTTCTGAAAATTGATCTGTTGACCTGAAGCTCCTTCATAGCGAATAAGACACTCTTTCACAGCCTCAGCTTCACTCACAGTAGCTCAAAAAAACAAGTAACAGTCATCAGCAAAAACTAAGTGTGTAATAATCGGGGCCCCATTAACAATCTTACACCCATGGATAGCTCCAGAAATTTGTTTACTGTGAATCAATGATGACAGACCCTCAGCACACAAGAGAAACAAGTATGGTGATATAGGATCACCCTATCGCAATCCTCGACTAGGATACACCGGGCCTATCTCATTTCCCGAAACCACAAAATTGTAAGAAACTGTCGACATACATAGCTGAATCCACCCCTGCCACTTTTCATTAAAACCCAGCTTCTTCATAACACCTAGAACAAAATCCCACTCCACCCTAGCGTAGGCTTTGCTCATATCAATCTTGAGGGCTGAATAACCTGATTTCCCTTTTGTCTTCCTATGCATCCAGTGATTAAGCTCGAAAGCTGCAATAACATTATCCGTTATCAATCGCCCAGGGACAAAAGCACTCTGTGTCTCAGAAATAATGCTTGGAAGGACCACCTTTAATCGATTTGCAAGCATTTTTGTGATTATTTTCATCATAACGTTACACAACGAGATGGGCCTAAGATCAGCCAACGTTTTAGGATTTGTCTTCTTTGGGATAAGAATCACAACCGTATCATTTAGCTTTCCGGGGATAAAGCCCATATTTAAAATACGAATACATTCATTAGCCACGTCCTTGCCAATTATACTCCAGAACTTCTGATAAAAACCAGGATTCATACCGTCCGGTCCAGGACTCTTATCAGGGTGCATAGCAAATAAAGCTTGTTTTACCTCTTCTTCGTTGAACTCTTGCGACAACATTTCATTCTGCGACGAAGAAATACGCTCCCCTATACAATCTAGCACATTCTCAACCCTTACCCCTTTAGCTTCGAACAAATCATTATAGTAATCTTCTACAACATTGCTCAAACCTGTAGACCAGTCTACCCAATTCCCCTCCTTATTCTTCAGCTGGCTTATGTGATTTTTCTTTCTTCTCGAGGACGCATACGAGTGAAAATATTTAGAATTACTGTCCCCCCCTTTTAACCAGAATTATTTAGCCCTTTGCTTCCAGAAATCTTCCTTTTGAGCAAGAATTTTAGAATAGTCCACCTCCGCATCTCTTAAACACTGGAAAGAATAAGCATCAATCAGGCCTCGAAATCGTTCCATAATCTCCCTACTCTTATCCAGCCTTTTCTGAAAATCTTTTACTAACCTTTCTCCCCACTTCTTTAGCTCCACTCCGCATAATTCAATTATACGATCTATATCCAACCCTTATGTTTTCTTCCAGCTCTCAGTGACAATATCACTACATCTAGCTTCCCTCAACCAGCAATTTTCAAAACGGAACCTATAATTCCTATAAACAGGTCTCCATACACTCACATGTAAAAAGATTGCAGAATGATTAGACGTCGGTGCAATTAGATTATGTACCTTGACTGTTGGAAAAATTGATTTCCACCATTTGTTTACAAACACTCGGTCCAGTCTTTCTTGCACCCATCTATTTGTACACCGACTCCTTTCCCATGTATATGGATACCCCTCCATTGGCAAGTCTGAGACACCACATTCTAACACAACCTCTCTAAAACCATTCAACAACCAAGTTGGGTGCTTAAGATGACCTTTCTTCTCTTCCTCCCGCAATAAATCATTAAAATTGCCCAAGATAACCTATGGTAAAGATGATTCTGCTGCTAACATCTTTAATAAGTCCCACTACTCCCGTCTTCTAGACCTCTCCGGACAACCATAGAAACAAGTAAGTCTCCACATATTGATATTATCCATCTTAACTTCAGCATCGATAAAATTCTGTGACGAAGATCTTATACTAACACTATCAATATGTCTCCAAATCAGAGCTAAGCCTCCACCATGTCCCGTTCCAGCTACTATAAACAGCCCTTCGTATTTCATCTTACCACGAATACCATCTAACCTTTCATCATCTACCATAGTCTCCATTAAGAAAACAAACATAGGCCTTTTAAGTTGGACTAGGTCCAATAAAACTTGAACTGTGCGAGGGTTGCCCAGACCTCGACAGTTCCAGAATAACGTACTCATTACGGCAGGCGGGCCTGGATACCAGGTCCCGCCAATGTCAAGTTTTTTTGGTTCTGTTGATTTTGTTGATTTTCCACACCCATCTCAATGTCCAGCCCATCTTCCAGCCCATCTTTTGAATTTAAATTACGGCCCACTTCTGTGTTGTCTTTTCCCACTCGCTGACATTTTTGTTTGGAAACAACTATCCCGTCAATAAAGGGATTATCCTCATCATAATATAAGTTATCCTCATCACAATTTAAATTTTCCAGCGTTCCTTCCTTAAAATTAGCAGATGCAACAACCATTACCTCTTTCCCCCTACTATCACGCTGCGTATTCCTACGATCATGGGATTGCTCAACATTCTGGTACGCTTCCATTTCATTGTAATTATTGTTATGCTTCACCAGAATTACTAAAGATCCGTCAGGTCCCCTTAACCACTGGTTATCTCTACTTATACTCTGCTTCCTCATTGTTGCCCGCAAAGACGCATCATATTTTCTGACCTCTGTACCTTGAGGATTGTCGAACAAAGCCTCACAGAACTTCTCAGTATGTCCAATCAAACCATAGAAAAAACAGAATGATGGTAATCTTTCATATTTCAACTGGAACCACAACCACTCACCCCCTGCCTTCTTTATACGCATCTTGCTTTTCAGAGGTTTCGTCACCTCAATAGCCACCTTAATTCTTAAGTAGTTTTTGTATAACCCCTGAAAATTCTTAGAATCTGATTCCAGATACCTCCCCACATAATTGCCTATGGATTTCAAGACGTAGTCAGATTTGAACCCAAGAGGGACATCATACACTTGGACCCATATATAAAGCTCCGATAACTTGATCTCCTTTAGCTGTTCATCCACATTTAGCTTTTTAACGAGAAGAACTTACTGGTTAAACGTCCAAGGACCATCGTTTAAAACTCTCTGCATATCGAGATCATGGAAAATTTTGAAAAGGAAAGTGTTTGGTTGATTCGTTTCTTCCATGAAGACTCCTTTAACCGGTCTCCAAATCGATGCTAAAGTATCCTGCATTGCCATGAAATTCACTTTTCTATTCGTTAAGAATCTACCCACCAAGCACCTGTCGAGATCTTGTTTCGCACTATTCTCCGGAATGTCCTCCAATACGACGCCAAAATCCTCATCTTCATTGTCCCATGAGAGTTTTGAGTATGCCTCCTCTAACTTTTCATCAGATACCACGTTCGCCATGAATATTAAAACCTCAAAAACAAGCTTTAAATGAAATGAATCGGATATAAAATGATACGAAAAAAAAACTCACCACTTGATGAGACGGAGAGAAAAACTAATCATTTGATGAGACTTTAGGATTGGTTTTGTAGCTAGCAAAACCCTAAACCCTATTATGAAATTTTAAATTTGTAGCTAGCAAAACCACAAACTCATCATTTGTGGTTTGATTTAACTTGTATTGTATTTATTACACATTTTTTGTTGTTAATAATTTGAAATTAACAAATATTAAAATTTTATTATTTTTACTCAATATAGTGGTATATTACACGTACAATTCATTTATTTTTCTAAATAAACTATTTTTAAACTTATTTACATCTAAACTATTTAATTTATGACTTTTACAATTTTATGATTTGATTTGAATATATCAAAATATATACATTATATATGATTTTGTTAGATATTTAATATGTGATTAATATTTTAATATAAATATTAAGAACATATGTGTTCTAAAATTTGTAATATTAAAATTTAATGTTTAACCTTCAATATAATATAATTTTTATAACCTTTTATTGTACTTTTATAATAAAACTTGATTTTATATTAATATGTGCAAAATAAATTTTAACATGTCATGTAATATGTTTTATAAATTATTTTTTATTTATTTTTAATTTCAAACACGCGTATGTATGAAAATAATATAAAAACTTAGCTATAGTGTTTTCACACCTATTATGAATTTTTAAATTTGTTAACTTTACATTATGATTTAATAATTTAATTTCAATATTAGTAGCACGTATATAAATTATAATTGCACCTCTAAATGTTAATCCATTATAATAAAAATAATTTTTAATGATGCTATATATTTAATATTTAAGTATTAGTTTTTTTTACTATATTAACTTGTATTGTTTTTATTAAACATTTTTTTATTGTTAGTAATTTGAATTAAAAAATATTAAAGTTGTATTTTTTTAATGGCATATTACACGTGCCAATTTTTTTATTTTTTTTCTAAATAAACTATTTTTTAAACTTATTTGCAACTAAACTATTTCATTTATGACTTTTACAAAAATAATGATTTGAATGTATTTAAATACATACATTTTATATGATTTTGTTAGATATTTTGATTTATGATTAATATTTTAATATAAATATTAAGAACATATGTATTCTAAAATTTATAATATAAGAATTTCATGTTTGACTTTCAATATGATATAATTTTTTATAACTTTTTATTGTACTTTGTATAATAAAACTTAATTTCATATTAATATAGTGCAACATAAATTTTAACATTTCATGCAATATGTTTTATAAATTATTATTTATTTATTTTTATTTTTAATCACGTGTATGCATATAATAATATACAATTTTGCTATAGTGTAATAATTTATTATTATATTTTTCAGGTTTTTTGTTTATGTATTTATTAATTATTTATTCATTTGGTTATATAGCTTTTTGATATTTGTGTAAGGTTTTTATCTAAAATAATTACATATTATAAATGATTAGAATGAGTTTAATTGAATATTATATGAGTTCATTAGAAGTGTGAAATGCATAGCTAACTTTAGTTTTTAAATGACCTTATTACGACCAAACCATCTAACCGTACCATTTTAAGTGCCGTAGACTAATTATATATAGGATTTTTGATATTTGTTTAAGGTTTTTATCTAAAATAATTACATATTATAAATGATTAAAATGAGTTTAATTGAATATTATATGAGTTCATTAGAAGTGTGAAGTGCATAGCTAAACCATCTAACCGCACCATTTTAAGTGACTTACACTAATTATATATAGGATATAATATAATACATGTAAATCAACAATTTTATAAATAAACCCAAACGAATTGGATATATGTGTATGTATCGTATCTACATACGTTCTCATTCAAATAAAAAAATAATGATCGTCATCATAATACAAATCAAATGAGATGGATAATCGAATATATATATATAAGTTTCTTAATATATGTAACTTATATATATATATATATACCTTATCTAAATCATCTTTGTCAACTTAATATTTCAATTTATAATATTCTTTGATAGATTTGTCAAGAAGAAGCTAACGATGATCATGTAATTCATGTTTTCTCATTTTCTTCATTCTGCACAAAAAAATAAAATATGATTAGATAAAAATGAGAGAGAAACAAATAAAATGAATATGAAACAAAGAATATGTTAAAACAATATTTAGGGTGAATTTGAATTCTAATTAAGGTTTTCAAATTTGGAATTATGAAAAATAAATCAAGCAGATTCATTGTGATAGCACAATCAATGATTCAAATTAAATAAATCGCAAGAATCATGGATACTCTCCGGCTTGCATATCGGAAGATACAATTTGAAAGATAAAGGAATGACTTGGTTTCCATGTTTGTGTGCATAATATCAATTTTGAAATTCAAAATTCAATAATGTAGAGAGAAAAAGTTATTGATGATTGACACTTTTTATGGCAGCTAACAACTAGTTCCTATAAATAAGGATATATATGTAAATTAAATTTTCTAAAATTAAGGGTCGTGATTAATTAGTTTAATTATCATATCATGGATCGACCCATGGATACTACCGAAAGAGTGTAAAATTAGTAGTCTTGGAACAACGGGCTAACCCATATATAGTTGGAGGATCCATATTTGAATGTACATTTACAAAAAGGACATAGGGGTAGTATAATTTTAATTGGAAGGGAGGATATTTAGCGTAATTTGAAAAATGTTTTGCTAGCAAAGTTTAGGAATACTAGTAATATAGTCCATGCTTCGCACACGGGAATTTCTTGCAATATACAAAATTTATTTTAATTTTTTTTTAGTGCAATATCGCTAAATTCATCATACCTTTGCATTGTTAAAAAAATGCAAAGATTGGAATAGGTGTCTGATACTTGAATTAGTATGTTGAAACACATAATTAATTATTTACGATTATAGAAATGTACATGGAGTAAATTTTAAATTTGTTCAAAATATTTTTAAATTAATTATGTTAGTGAAATTATATCATTAAAACAAATTGTGCGTGCATTACTGTATAATAATTGAAAGACATAAAATTGATAAATTGCTAATAAATATAAATAAAATTTATAATGCTTTATGAATTCCCACCACAAATATTCAATGAACCGGTTAAAAGATCCAATATCCAATACCACTACGCATTTAAAAATACTACGGTCTTAATACTTTATCGAATATATTGGCAATTTTAAATCCTTAAGATCTTTGATGATGACTAATAATTTCACTCGGCAAAAAGCGGTCCATGAAATCCTTTAAATTAAAGACTAAAATAAAAAACATGATAAGATAATAACAAAAAAAATGTATAAATAATATAATTGTAATTTAAAAGTAAAAATAAATAAATTAAGTTAATATATTTAATATTTAATATTAATGTAACATAACTTATAATAAAAACACATTTCACTCATTATTATTACCACCTCCAAATCAAGATTAAGATATATCTTGATGCAGGGAAATTGGTTATTGCTATTGAGGCTTTTAGAAATATAGAAGTTCAATAATTGTTAATAAGTTAAAAATTATTATGTGAAAAATATGAACCTAAAAGTAATAATATTAACCTTGTGTCATTTAACGATGACCTTGTACAAAATCACAACTACAGGAGTTTCTAATGCTTGGTCAAAAATTTGATTCATAATCTTTAATTGTTTTTTCACTACATTAATTGATTGATATGAAAAAATGAAATTGTAATGATTTATGATTGATAGATATGGATACAAAAGGAAGGAAAAGTTGATAAACGATACCTAGGTAATTTTTAACTTTCCTTTAGTTAGTTTGTAGAAAGAAGTTAAAACAATTATTTATTTTATTTTATATTGCTGATAAATTATACAAATGATTATTGAGAATCCGAGTAAAAATATTTTAAAAATAAAAGCGTATCCGGAAAATCAGTTTATCAGTTTTTTTTTAATTTAACTTTGAAAACAAACACATGTTTTCAAGGAAGCATGTAAATTACAAATTTCGTTAATCTAGATCTTATTTTTTTAAAAATTTGAAAAGATATCGATTGATTCATTACAAATCTTCATGAAGTTTTTCCAGTGATTCTACAAAATCATACAAAGATTTAAGTAAGCTAAATATATGAAAAATGTATTGTTCATAAATATATTAGTTGTCTTATTTTACCTAAAACTGTCCAATATGTTAAAAAAACCTATATATATATATATCGATATTGGTCAAATCTTCATAAAGGTATTCATTTAATAAGATTGAAAATCATTGCAACAATTAAGTAAGCTGCATAAATTCGAAAGATACAATGTAAAAAAATCCTACAAAAACCAAGATGTATTGTAAAATGATCTTAGATTATAAGTTCTATTAATATAAAATATCATCGTATCGACTCTTGTTGCAAGTCACAGTTTAGCAATGTACCATCTCTCTCGTGCAAAAATGATGAAGGTTAGTTTGTACTTAGTTTGAAAGTACAAAAACACATATATTCTACATCACCACTTTTGGAGAGTTATAATATAATATGTTGTGTATTATTATTTGTAATTTAATATGATTCACATAACAATCTTTTGCTAAGTAATGTCAAATTATTTTATTATTTATAATTTATACATTGCTTTTGATATTTAACCTCTATATTATACTCCAAGTTGATGTTTGGATGAATAAAAAGTTAGCCTAGTTAGCCTAGTTCTAACATATTTTTTAAAAATTACGTAATAATTTCAATATTATCAAATTTTGCAAGGTCGCTTATCAAGCACAGAAGAAGGCCTTAAAGCTAAGAGGAAAAGCTTCTTAGTCGAAATTTGTGAACATAACTCTTTTGATTCATTGGTATGTAATACAATACTCAATATAGAGTCGTTGGCAATTAATATAAATGTGAAATTGATCGTTTGCATATATATTGATGACAGAGAGTACCAAAACCATTCGCCATGGAATTTTGTGCCAAACTTCATCGACAAATCTTTCTTATTTGCAGAGGAGGAATTAATTGTGAAGCATTTTATGATAGTGATAATAAAAAATTACTTGGATTTGAAAATTTTATGAAAAGCCATAATGTCCGACAAATGTATACGGTATTGTTGAATTATATTGGAGGTGAAAATTTCTTTATTGAGATATATAATTCATCTGGTCTGGTAATAGATTATTCTGGTTGTGATTCACAAAATTCTGTGAATATACCTAATAATATAAAGAAAAAGAGTTCATTCTCGATTTGGAGGATGAAAAGGCGAGGATGCGGTATTTTTATTTGCGTACTTGGAAGGGAATTAAGTTTTTACGACCATACCATCCGCCCATCTGATATTGGCCCATGGATAAGTAAATGGTTGGTTGATACATAAATATTTTCTTATATCTTTTTTTTGTTATAAATGTTTAACTTTTTGATTATTTTACTAATACAGCTACTTCCAAAAAAAATGTCAGAATTATATGGACAATGGAAAGACGGGGACACAATACAATTGTGTTTTCTTTATAAAACCTGGGAAGTTAAAATTGAAAAATCCCACAATGATTGTTATTTTGGTAATGGATGAAAGCAAATCGTGAGGTATAGTAGAGTGGAAATATTTGACATTCTTGCGTTCGATTCACTTATTTTATTGGACGAACACCTGGTTCATGTTTGTCTGTTCAAAAGTGATAATATTCGACCACATGAAATGTCATTAGGTAATGGTTGGCCTTTTGTGCTTTATTAGTAATAATAATATTCATTATATGAGAATAGATGATTAATGCTAGATCTATGATTCTTTTTAAATATATATCTTTTGAACATGAACTGAAGATATGACTGCATCTTTTTTACATGTAATGCACTTGCATACGTGGCATTACAAAGAAATTGTAAGCTGACTTGGTACATATATTAATTTTTTAGTTTACTATTTCAAAAATATGTACTACAATGTCTTCTAAACTATTGTTACTTGACAGATTCCGCCAATGCTGGTTCGTCTATTTTATGATCATATGCTTTCCAACGCGAATACAGTACGTTGCAGAGATACTATTTTTCCAGTATCGTATAAAAAAGACACAGAGTATTGGAAAAGTGGGAAAATCTTCAAGCAATATAGTCTACAGAGACGTGATACCTTTTTAATCACGATTGATGGAAATCATGAAGCCGGGATGAGAATTTACAGGAGCGATAAGATGGAGGTGGAATATGATTTAATATCTTCGAGACCTGATATTACACCTAGGCATTGGTTTATGAAAGATATGCGGAAAAAATAATATTCAACTACTTTATAAGTTTTTACACAATTTAATATATCATTATAATAATATAATGAAGCATAATGTATCTTATTACTATATTTTCAAACGTGGATGACATAGATTACACAAAAATAATATCAGAAGAAGGAGAAGAACTAAATAATGATATAATTGTCCAAATTAGTGATGATAAAGATGGTCATGATAGTGAGACCGAATACAATCACATAGATAATCTTGATATTATTGATAATAGTGATGGAGACAACAATATCGAAGATGGACTTGAGGAAATGGGCGAAAACATTATTGAAGAAATTGCATTTACTCTTATTAAATCTCATGTGGGTACACACTGTAACGAATCGGTAAGTTTTCAATTTATTGTTTTTAGTGTGGACAATAGTGGAAGATTCTTAAATACCCAAAATTATGAATTGGAAACAATAATTTTGTAGTAAATTGATGGGACTCTGCATCCTATCGTAGAAGATTTGGGCAAATTTGGAACACTGGAATTAACGTAACTGATGGAAAGAGAAGGTTCTCGGCCGGCTGGAACAAATTTATGCGGGAAAACGGACTGAAAGTTAACGATGTAGTTATTCTTAGTTTGCTGGCAGATGAAGTAACTTTTGATATAGTAGTTGTTGAGTAGTATTTGGTAATCCTTATTTATGCTCTGTTTTTTTTACCATTTTGGCCTGATTTTGCTACTACTTAGTTGCAGTTTACTATTTTGATTCTGAATATTTGTCAACAGTCTTCCTTATAGTTTTTAAAGCAATGTACGCTTGTCCTTATACAATTTTGTTAACTGTTAAACTGCATTTTTTTCAAGATTTCAGACTACTAAACCGCAGCATATTATCACTATGACTTGTCAACTATTTCCCCCATATTTATCCTATGCATCATTCTTTATATTCTTCATTACTTCTTGGTTTGTTAATTAACTATCCGATCTTTAAGCCATGTTTAATACCTGCAACCAGGCACTGGTTAAGTTTTAGCGGAATGTGAAATCTGCAATGAGCGGTTTTACCTCCTAGAAGAAACGTAGCTGCAATTCCAGAGTAGGCCACATGAATCACATTATTTCCTAAACTACGTAGTCTGCAACAGAGTGTTTTCCATATAAATGTCTTCCCACGGCCACTTGAAGCATATACAAAAAACATGCCACCAACATTATTTGCGACACTGCTGAGCATAGAAGTATATGCCTGAAGTTGGTCTTCGTTTAAACTTGTAAACAGGTTCTCATGCTTCTCTCACTGCTGAGCTTGGTTGTAACCAAGCTCTAACGTAATTAGCCTGTTCTCTAATTCATGTAAGAAACTGGCATCAGGAAAATAATAATGGTGAAATCCTTGAGGATCTTCCCAGCATCTTTGAACAAATTTTCTATTTATGCAGTAAATGGTAGATAAATAAATAAGAACTCTATAATAGGAGAAATAGGAGAAGTGATATACAAATGTAGATTACTTAAATAATAGTTGCTTGTAATTCTACAAAGGTGTCAACAAATTGATAAGGTACATGATTCATTATTGCGGGCAAATTTTGGACGGTGGACCAAGGTCCATGTATCCACTCTAGAAATCTGTCATATTCCACATGATCAGATGATTAGTTTGATTGTACTTCCTACAGTAATTAAAATAAAAATAATCATTGTTAGATTTATTCGATTATATGTATCGGAGAAACAATCCAAGCCGACATTCCTTTTGTTTAAATGTTAACTATATCTGCACCATTTATGATTTGTAATGACAGACATTATGGAAAATGATTTTTGTCATTATGTCCTTATATTTAAAGGTTATAATCCCAAACATATAAATATTGTTTAGCAATCCTTCAGCTAATATCACCCCAAATAATAATATTTACAGTTAGGTTTCCACGATGCTCGTATGAAGATGCTCCCTGTTAGTGCAGGTTTCCACTGACAATCTTTCACCGAAGAAGCTCCAACTGCTGATGAGGGTGATACTCTAGAAAAATGGGGGTTGTATGAGCATTTAAATCTCACCATAGATTCCTCATATTATTTGTGGTACCTTATAGAGTAAGTATTATCGTCTACTGATATTAATCATTATCGTGTCTTTTGAAATATCTGTTTTAAACTAATTTTATGATCTTACTCTGTTCTCTCTATAGTGAATATAACATCGAATGAATGGTTCCTCAAGCATGGAAAAGATCATATTCTTACTATTATGTCAGCTGGCCATAATTTGCAAGTGTTCGTCAACGGACAACCATCAGGTAAATAGACTAATGTTGAGCTAATGATTTTTCCGAAGAACCTTCTTGCAAGATGTCAGATTATAGGATAACTTTCTTATTTCGACTACCATGATTTTATTTGAATTGTATTAAGTGCTCCACAAATTCTGTAAATGAAAGAGATCCTAATATTCTTAAAAAAGAAAAGAAAAAGAGTTTACTCCTGTGTAGAAATCACTTGTTGTTAGTTCTTAACTTATTTCTAGTGTTTCAGTGTTCGTTAACTTACAGAAACGTACCAACCATGAGCACCTGTTTTAATCTGATCTTTAAATTTTTGGATTTTGTAGAATATGGTTGATGCACAAAATTGTACAATCTTTTGTTTTGGTTAAGTTGGTGTTAGAATAAATTAGCTCCTTCTGGTTGTTGTCTCCTTTGCTTTTATTGTAGTAGAGTTTTGTTTGTATCAATTTTTAGTAATCTAATAGTACAGTATCTATTCCAGTAGATTATCCAACATTTATTCTTTGGTGTTGATTGCACATATATCCAGTAGTGTCTAAGTAGACACTTAATTGATCATTATGGTTATATTAAGATCATCAAATATATAGGTTAAAACTATTACTTGATCATCATATTAGATCATTAATTTATATCAAATTTGATATTTACGTTGATAGATAAGTGAACTCATATGACTAATCTTCCCAAAGTGAGACATCCAAAGTTAAAATACATATGGTTATAACTTATAAGAGCCTGTCCAATGGGAGAAATCCTTAGTTAAAATTTTTTACGCGGCAACCATTAAATATAATATGTATAAACTTTGACACTCCGACCATACAAAACCCATGAAACAAAAGAGTCATTACACTAATAGTCATTAAATTTGTCAAATCTCTTGATTTTGTTTTAAAGCAAAAATGCAAAATATGGAAACATTACACTTAAAAGTGTCTGGGAAATAATAATAAAAATGGATTGGTACGACTAAAATGACAAAAATATGGAAATGCCATGATCACCCTATGCATTCAGAACAAAGATCCAGGTGAAAATGGACATTTACCTCTACTAAAAAAGAAACAAATGGGTGTAATTAGAATTCAGGTTTATCACTGAACTATATATCAGAAAAGTGTCAAGGTTATCACTTTTATACGTGGTAAAATAATAACAAACTGCTTACCAATTTTATTTTCTTGTTGGTAGACCTAGCGGATCCTGGAGTATGTCCATGGTCCGTAATTTCTACCACATCAGACTGTAAAAAATATAGTCACTGAATCATCAATTGTGAATGATATGAGATACAAAAAAAAAATAGTTTAAGGATCATATGATGAAATCTGAGCATTACAATAAGACTTATATTTACCGAGTTTGAAATTTCAGAGGCCACCGTATTTGCAGACATGGAAGATGTGGAACCATTAGTATCATAAGCATCAATTGCATAGTAAATTGAACTATTGAGGATGATGTTATCATCATTGAGCTAAATTCGGAGTGTAATCTCTTTCCCTGCAATAGCCTTAATATGCGGAGGATATGTCCTGAATCCTAAAAAATAATTGATTCTGACAAATAAATTTATTACAAATAGAAATTAAAAGTTGAATTTAAAACAAAGATACCATAATAACAAATTGGCATACCTCGAAACCCTCGGTAATAAGTTTTGTTACTATTTTACCCACCAGTCATTTTACAGCACAGTCATAGAGGACGAAATTAAATGCTTCTTTAGAGTCTTCTGCAAGTAGAAAAATCTTGAACCTAAACATTAAAAAAATGATTAAGAACTTATGTGATTTTTTGAAGTTTCATATAACTGTAAAATGGTTTAGTTTACAATTATACAACCTTTTTTTAGGAACATGATTGTTTTGATTGCATGTGGAGCATTTATATTTTCTTTCCAGTTTTGTGACTTCTCCAGAGCAATCCATCTTATGGAAAGATTACCTTACACGGTAACTTTGGTACCATCAGCTGACACTCTCCTCCACATTATTAACTTTCACTTTGTATAGGAAAATCATCTAAAAAATAATTAACATATGATGAATAAAATTGTCTGGAGGCAGTAGAAAAAAAAATAAACTCAAATTTCTATACATATGTAGTTAGTAAAATTGTGTAAAGCAAATAATTAATTAATACCTTCAAAAAATCAGTTGCATTTTTCTCACTAAGTTCTTTTAGCGTGATAGTATGAATAGTATGATAAATTGACCCTTCGAATTGAGTTGATGATGATATAGCTTTTCTTGAAGGAACGCAATCTTCTTCACGGAGTCTAATTCGAGAAATGAAGTACATGTAATAATTTTGGTATTGAGAATAAATACATACAAAAGTGCCATAATTACTCAAATGTGAACCTCTATCTTTTCTCAAAAACGGCATCATGGTTCAGGTTTAGATAAATTTTGGAAGCAGGTATAGTGCTAATCTGAACAGAGGCTACAACCAAGAAAATTTGAAAATTAAGCTTCATTGCTGTAATATTTTTGATAGTTTTATTAATAAAGTGGTTAGTTCATTAAAAATTAACTAACTATGAAAAATCTTAAGTTTGGTAGTGGTCAATATGATAATCACTCGCTCTTCGTTTGGAATCTCTTTATAACGTGCATCAATTGCAATTGCAAGATTACCCTACACGGTAACTTTGGAGGAATGCCTAGAATAAAATAATAAATGAAGTAATAGTAAACATACAATATGGAAAGTAATATTAAATATATATACACAAACAATAATCAGAAAGAACCAAGAAAATTAATACCTTCCATCAGTAGTCTGAAAATGGACAATGTCCCTTTGACCAAACTTAGTATCAATCTTGGAAAGCTCCTCAAAACTCTCTAATACTCCCATAACATCTACAATCAATCTTGACGTTAGACACTTTGCGTGAAAACAAATTACTTGAAATTTAAAAAAAAAAGAATTGTATCCTCAAAACCTGTTACAAATTATGGAAATTCTGTACCACATTTTGCTTGTGCAACAATAAATAATTCACTCAGATCCACAAATTCAAATTTGTGGGTAGATATCATAACATCATCATCATCAACAGGATCTACAGTTGTCGTATGTGAGAAATTAATTATTAACCTAGAGGAAACAGGTTTTAGTGTTCCAAGAGCTTTTTTGGTATAAAAATTAGAAAACACGTATACACCACCCTCCACTATCTTATCAGAATGCATTTTTCCAGTAATCTGGATATATGTAAGCATGTACATGGCAATCCTACATAAACAAACAATGGTGAAGAAGTGGTTAAACATAGCAAACATTTTATAAACAGGTTGATATTTAAATATAATTTATGTAACTATTAAAAATAAAAATATATAGATTTTACACTATCATCCAGCAGAATGAGGTTATATCTCTTGATGACATCGATTGCGGTAGAAAGTTTGGAACCGAAGGCCACATTCGAGTTACTCTTGCTTTAATTTTCCAGGTGGTTCTAGAGAGGTCGAGAGAAGATAATTGATCGAACATTATTGCTAAAAATCTGGAAAATAGTATATTCAGCGAATTAGTTCGAATCAATTCAATTTTTAACTACATGATAGATACATAAAAAACTATGAGAAAATAGAAAATCAGAAATAGTTGAGTATTATTACGTTTGTGTAGTGGTTGCCAACTGTTAGTAGGAAGATGTGATTTTGTGTGAAAGGATGAACATGGTTTATATATGTGATTGAGACATAATTAGTGGGAGGAATTGATGTATGTATAGAAAACTCAGCACTTAATAATTGTTTCCATGATTCAAATAATAAATTAGTGATTTTCTAATCATAAAAGAATCAATTATAGCATGAATTATGGACATGTATGATATTATTTGGATTATTAATTTTGTAAATAATAAAAAGAATCAATTAGAACTATATCTATATTTTTGCAGGGTGTAATTTGCTAATAAATAATTTATATGACTATTTACTCTTATTAAGGAGAGGAAAATAGAGAAGGGTATTTTAAGTAAATTGTAAAAGCTAGTGCTAGTAAATATTAAAAATATATTGAAAATTCAGTATGATACATACTATAGATTGTATGTATGATGTGGTGTGCAACAAATTGTGCGATGAAGAATTATGTTTACAAAGAAGAATCAAAGAGAATCGACAGAATGATATAGCTCTACAATCAAGGAAATTGAAATACATTCGATGATAATTGTGATGATAATTGTGATCAGACATTCCTTTTATTCTTTGTAGAATAACTGTGATTGCTATCATATTGGTAGTTACCATGTTGAATTAATTCAAATATGTTGGATAGTGAATATGGAGTATCCGGAACCCATGGATAGTTAATATGGAGTATCCGCTAATAATAGTATTGTTTGTATTGATAAATTGAAATCAGATAAAATCCATGGGTTATAACTGGGTTAAATTATTAAAATGGATCATGTATTTGAATTTTGTATGACCAAAAAGGGTAAACAAATGATTAAGGAGAGGAAAATATAGAAGGGCATTTTAAGTAAATTGTAAAAGTTAGTGCTAGTAAACATTAATAATATATTGATATTGATGACCTCCAATGACTAAGGAGTTCTACGAAAAACGGCTATCATTGGCCTCAGATTTTAATATATTGTTGGTATGATTTGGACCTTATTGTTAGGTCACAATGTGTTTGTAGAAGGGGGGGTTGAATACAAACAATACCGAATAATCGAATTTAGTGCAGAATAAAAAAATTGAAACAAAATTCAAGTTAAATAAAAATATTATTAAACTTGAAAGGTGTTACAACAACGGTATCGATTACAAGGGATTAATCTCAAATTAATTATTACAAATCTAGAATAAATTCGACATGAACTTTTTCTATTTTTGCAATAAAAAGATTCAAATGCTAAACGCAATTTGAGATTAAGTTCTTGGGATTTTGATCCGCTAGATAGTTACACAAGAACAAAAGAATGATTTCTAGTTGTTTGGATATAACTTTTAAACTAGAAATTGTGATCTTGAAATATGCAGATGAAAAGACGAAATATTGCTTCTGCTTCTTTTCTTTTTGTTCTTGAATAAGTGTGTTCTGTATATATTGGTCTTGAATGTTTGTTGCTGCTTCTTTTCTTTTTGTTCTTGAATAAGTGTGTTCTGTATATATTGGTCTTGAATGTCTGCTGCTGCTTGTGTCTTTATAATTCAATCAACAGAATCACTTGAACTGGAATGACAATCGGTTGAACTAGCAAGACAATCTGCTGAACCAGTAGAACTTTCGGTATGACAATCAGTTTAAGCTAGTATGACTTTCGGCAAGACTATCTGTTGAACTAGCGAGACTATCAAACTGAACTAGCAAGACTATCTCCTTCCATTAGAACTTTCGGTGAGACAATTGAAATGACTTGGCATGACAATCGGTATGACAATCCAGATTGTCATGCTAGTTCAATTTCAATTGTCTTGCTGAATTAAAACTGATTTTAATCCAATTAAAATTCTGAAAATTCTTAATATTAATTCAGAATTAATTAATCAATTAATTCAATTAATCAATAAATTAATCTTTGCAGATATAATTTATTTTCTTAATTAAATTATATGACTTAATTAATTAATAGAGAATTAATACTAATCTTGAGCATCAACCACTCTTCTGAAAATCTTTCTGAAAATCACTGAGAATTATGAATCAATTCCACCACTTCAATGTTGACACACGATGTACTGTCTGGTTCATGAGTGACTAACTTCCGTGACGTTTCTTCATGTCTTGACTTTGACCCTTTGATTTTCTTCATATTAAATCCTTGTAATTCTTTGATACCCTGATGAGATCTCTGTCACTTGATTAAATCCCCAATCTTGATTTGTATCACTGAGGCTTGATCAATTTCTTGAACTTCTTCCAGTGAAGTAATTCCTCAAGTCTGTAGATGAACCTTGTTTCTGAATCCTTTGACAGATGTTACTTTGTGAGATCTCTTTGACGGTAGATCCACTATTTACTTATTACATTCTTATTTGAGTTGAGTGAAATCCTCGAATATACAAATAGGCTATGACATATGCTTTACAATCTCCCCCTATTTGTTTGTTAGACAATAACAACAAATACCTAGAGGATAACTCAACTAACAAATAAGAAAAAAAATATAAATAGAAATGCAAAGTAAATAGCAGAAAAGTTCTGGATAACATTTAACATTTTCCAGATTCCAAATAGATGTTCCTCTAGACTGAACATATCTTCAAGTAGTTTCATCTTCTTTTGTAAAACCACATTTCCTGTTGAGAAGCGCATATCTCTCTTGCTTCTCCCCCTATGAGAATCAACTGCTTAAAGAAGATCACCTTCGTTTACCACATCTCCTGTACAATAGGATCCGCAGATAAAAAACCAATGGTACTCCCCTTTTGGAAAACAGCTTCTTCCCTTACTAGGAAATCACCTTGTGTTTACCACCTCTCCCGTACAATAGGATCCGTAGTTACAAACAATAATGGTGTGGTGTAGTGTACATATGTAGGATCTTTTTCTTCCTCCCTGCTATTTCTCCCCCTTAGTTGAGGAATCCTCCAAACTATTACTTAAGCTTTTATCTCCCCCTTAGAGAAGGAATGTATGCCGTTGTCTGAAGGAGTTCTCATATTTCACTTGGTTGGAAAAGAAATACCAAGTAGTTTCTCTTTCTTCCTCACTGTGAGAGTGTGATTCTGTTTAGTGTACCTCACATGTGTTTCACTCTTCTCTCCACTCGTGTTTACACTCATTCTCACAAGTGTATCAGTCCTCTCATAGCTCCAAAATTCAGCTGTACCTGCAAGGAAAATCACCTTAGCCATCCTTAAGGAGGTCACAGGTGGTGCAATGGGAGTTCGCAAATCCCCATCCTTGTTAAACTCGTCAGATGAATCTGAGTCATAATCTACAAGTTGCTAGTTTCCCTTTTAGGGTTCCAGATTTGAATTCTGGGAAGGTAAACAATGATCCAACGAATTTAGCATGAAGATCAAAGTTCCCTTCTAATGTTTGTGAAGACATTTCCTTGTAACTCATCAGGTAATATCTGAATCATTGTCAACAAGTTACCGATCTACACCTATGTCAGATCCACTATCCGCAGATGCATCCAGGGGATTTAAGCCTGGGGAGGTAGACACTGACCACTGACATATGGCTTTTGGATCAGTATCCTCTCCTAACACCTGTAAAGGCAATTGGTCCATTAAAGAACCTTGAACAATCGAATCTGACCTTAAAATGGTCGAAACTCTTGTTTTCGTCAACTCATCCTTTGTGTGTGTAACCTTTCCTTGTGCATCAAGAATTGTTTATGTTTGAAGTGGTGACACTACATCAGATACCCTGGCCGACAGGCAAATTTCAATAGACGCACCCTATTGAGAGAATGAATCTAGTAACTGTTTTTGAGCCTTTTCAGCCATTACATCTTTTTGAGAAGATGTATGGGGGCTAGCAGTTGTCTCGGTTTAAATACTACTCATCTTTGTAGGAGACAGAGCTGCTGGGTTGACTTCAGAACCTTCCTTATGTGGTGCACTACGGCACTATCTCCCTCACGCTAATTCATACTTCATTTAGTGGTAAGAGAGTGTTGGTTGGTTCTGTTTATGTGTTTGTCTTTACAATCTGGGATAGAAGTTGTGGGTTTTTAACCTCATGACTGTCAATGAAAGAAAGCCATTGGAGACTGAACCTGTATCACAGAACATATGGCAATATAGAGATAAAATGTACTTAAGATCTATAAGGAATGAAAATTATACATTTAATATTTTGAGAGAGATGATGTACACTAGTGATTTCAAAAGATTTTAATGAAATAAGAATTTACTAATATAGAAAGAAGTTTGATTTTCTCCTAAAACTCACTGCACATATAAAATAATATGTTTGTGCACAGTAATAAGAGAGTTATTAATATGACGACTCTACTAGTTCATATTAAACTGTAACTTCAGTTAGAGTGTCATACCATGTTCTTGACGATTGCTTGAGTAGTACACTAGTTCATACCAACCTGAAGTGAGATTGTGAAGAAGAGATTGCATAGTCCAATAGATCTGCAGCTGCAAAGTCCATGAACTGTGGTGCACTGACTTCCTCTTTTGACTCACCAACCAGGAGTACACTTGTACACATCTTACTAGAGTCCAATTCCAAGTGTAATGTGCATCAGGTGTGTAATATGTCGTAATATTCTCAAGTCTCGTCACTGGTGCTATATGTTAGATACTGTTTCCTGATAATAACCTAGCACAATATACAAATTTTCAATGATAACATTACCAGCTTACAAACAACCATATCCCTCAGATAAACCTTTGCTGTTATCTCCAAAGGTAACCAGTGGACCAGCTTTCTCAACCATATTTGATAGCAGGGCTCTATCTCCGGTCATATGTCTTGATGATCCACTGTCAAGAATCCACACTACCGGTTCCACCTGTTTACTGCCCTGCACTACAAATGGATTAGACCTTCTTCGGAACCCAAACTTGGTTGGGCCCGACATACTTGTAGAATTGTCCTTTGTCAGGCAAAATAACATTTTTAATTTTAATGGTCTCAACTTTCTCAATAACTGAACATTTGACCTTGTAAACAGCCTTAACAAATTTCTGTTTAGGCTTAGGCACAAATGTCTCCTTTCTAGCCTTAGAAGGACTAGCAGTCTTAGACCTATCATGCTTTCTATTATTCACATGCTGACGAGGAGTAGTCTTATCACTAGAAACATGCTTACCATTAAAATAAGCATACATCAAATTAAAAGCACAAGATATACAATTAGCAACACCACATGCTTTATGAGAGGGATTAACAACAGGCAAATTATGCATGGTAGACATGGCAGTTTTGTTATCCAACTCATGTGTGTCTGAGTTAGTCTCAGTTGCTTTCACAACTTTGACTGGAACTTTCGACACACTTGACTTGGAAACAACCTTCTCATTAGCAAGATCTTCAGCACGCATTTCTTCTTGAATAATAGAGGAGGTCGTATCAAATGGTTCAGCAATTGATCTTTTATAGAGGGGTTCACCAACACCCTTAAGCACATGTGGTACTTTCTTACCTTTAGCACAGACATGAGGAGGGGAGTTTATGCCTAATTCTCCAATAGCAGCATTGTAATCATAACCTATTCCAGATGTTTGATTAACAGCTTGCTTACTGTAGAACTCTTTAGCCTTCGAACAAGAATTGAAGTAGGCTCTAACCTTAGTCTCAAGACCGGTGATCTTGTCTTTGAGAATAGTTTCAAGTTGTCTATAACAGTTAACTCTATTCTCTAGAAAAGATACTTGTTCTTTTAACTTGTCTTGATTAATGTGCAAAAGTCTTAATTCATTGACCTCTTTCTCAAGGTCTTTGATCTGCTGACTTAACAGTTCATTATCACGATGAGCACAATCTAAGGAACCTCCTAGATGATAAACTAATTCAGCATCAGTAAATTTTACCTCTTTTCTTGACGATGAAGCTTTTCCATTAATAGCCATAAGAGCAAGATTCTCATCTTCTTCATCTTCACTATCAGTATCATCCCAGCTTCTTCCCTTTGCCAGGTAAGCCCTTTCAGAGTTACTCTTCTAATTTGAATCATAAGAGTTCTTCCTTACTTGCTTTGGCTTCCTGCATTATGTGGCAAAGTGTCCCAACTCATTGTAGTTATAGCATCTAATGGTGCTCCGATCAACCATCCCTGTTTTGTATCCACCACTACTGGTGTTAGAGGATGAAGATCCACCTGTCTGGAATCTGTTGTAGTTGGACTTGTACTTGAACTTGGGATTTCTCTTGAATCTGACATTAGAGAATCTCTTAACAATCTGGGCCATTGACTCATCTTCCAATTGCTCCAGCTCTTCCAAGGAATAAAAATCATCATTGGATTGATTTGTAGTAGGAGGACCATATTCTGCTACTAACACATTTTCCTCAGCCTTGGAAAACTGTACCATTCTCTCCGACTGTTGAGATTGTTGTTGTTGTTGACCTTCAGCTACAAGAGCAGTACATGTGCTGACCATTCTATCTTTCCCGTAGACTTCCTTCTGCTGAATCTGCTCCAACTCATAGGTTTTTAACACACCATAGAGTCTATCCAAAAAAATCTCACTCAGATCTCTAGCTTCTCTTATGGCAGTGATTTTATGTTCAAGATGAGTTGGCAGTGTTAAAAGGAACTTTTTGTTGACCTCCCTGATTGAATAATATTTTCCATTTATGTTCAGGTTGTTGATCAATGCATTGTACCTCTCAAACACTTCAGTAATTCCTTCTCCTGGATTGGAATTAAAATATTCATACTCAGAGGTTAGGATCTCCAACTTGTTCTCCCTAACTTCCTCTGTACCTTTATTAATCACCTCAATAGTTTCCCAGATGTGTTTGGAATTTTTACAGTTCATCACATGTATGTTCATCAAGGGATCGAGGGAATCAACTAAAATTAACTGAAGGCTGGCATCCAAGGAGGCTTCTTCTTTTTCAGCAGGAGAAAAATCCTCAAGTTCTTTTGGATAGGTTCTAGCTTTGGTAATCACAACATCATCTACTATCACCTCTGGTTCAATAACCATCGGAGTTTTTGGACCCTTCTTTAACAAGTTCAGATATTTGGGATTTGCAACTTGTAAAAACAAGAGCATCTTCTTCTTCCACATGATATAATTTTCTTTATCAAATAGTGGAATTTTAACGGTACCAACTTTTTGTGAAGTCGTTATGAATTTTTGAATAAATAAAAATTCAAGGAGTTGAAAAATCACAAAAGTCTATGATCTTGATTTGTTCGTTAATCAGAAGGCTCTGATACCAATTGTTAGGTCCCAATGTGTTTGTAGAAGAGGGGGTTGAATACAAACAATACCGAATAATCGAATTTAGTGCGGAATAAAAAAATTGAAACAAAATTCAAGTTAAATAAAAATATTATTAAACTTGAAAGGTGTTACAATAACGGTATCGATTACAAGGGATTAATCTCAAATTAATTATCACAAATCTAAAATAAATTCGACATGAACTTTTTCTATTTTTGCAATAAAAAGATTCAAATGCTAAACGCAATTTGAGATTAAGTTCTAGGGATTTTGATCCACTAGATAGTTACACAAGAACAAGAGAATGATTTCTAGTTGTTTGGATTTAACTTTAAAACTAGAAATTGTGATATTGAAATATGCAGATGAAAAGATGAAATATTGCTTCTACTTCTTTTCTTTTTGTTCTTGAATAAGTGTGTTCTGTATATATTGGTCTTGAATCTCTGCTGCTGCTTCTTTTCTTTTTGTTCTTGAATAAGTGTGTTCTGTATATATTGGTCTTGAATGTCTGCTGCTGCTTCTGTCTTTATAATTCAATCAACAGAATCACTTGAAATGGAATGACAATCGGTTGAACTAGCAAGACAATCTGCTGAACCAGTAGAACTTTCGGTATGACAATCAGTTTAAGCTAGTATGACTTTCAGCAAGACTATCTGTTGAACTAGCAAGACTATCAAACTGAACTAGCAAGACTATCTCCTTCCAGTAGAACTTCCGATGAGACAATTGAAATGACTTGGCATGACAATCGGTATGACAATCCAGATTGTCATGCTAGTTCAATTTCAATTGTCTTGCTGAATTAAAACTGATTTTAATCCAATTAAAATTCTGAAAATTCTTAATATTAATTCAAAATTAATTAATCAATTAATTCAATTAATCAATAAATTAATCTTTGCAGATATAATTTATTTTCTTAATTAAATTATATGACTTAATTAATTAATAGAGAATTAATACTAATCTTGAGCAGCAACCACTCTTCTGAAAATCTTTCTGAAAATCACTGAGAATTATGAATCAATTCCACCACTTCAATGTTGACACTCGATGTACTGTCTGGTTCATGAGTGACTAACTTCCGTGATGTTTCTTCATGTCTTGACTTTGACACTTTGATTTTCTTCAGATTAAATCCTTGTAATTCTCTGATACCCTGACAAGATCTCTGTCACTTGATTAAATCCCCAATCTTGATTTGTATCACTGAGGCTTGATCAATTTCTTGAACTTCTTCCAGTGAAGTAATTCCTCAAGTCTGTAGATGAACCTTGTTTCTGAATCCTTTGACAGATGTTACTTTGTGAGATCTCTTTGACGGTAGATCCACTATTTACTTATTACATTCTTATTTGAGTTGAGTTAAATCCTCGAATATACAAATAGGCTATGGCATATGCCTTATACTTATACCTCTTGTATAATAGTTTTTAAGATTATATCTAACGGTTCTCATCAATTTGATCTGACGGATCTCAATTGAGTGACCAAGGACCAACAACCAAATTTTTTTAATGTTTCATCTTTAATATAATAGTATAAATATTTAAACTTTTTACATTATTTTTTAATTTAAGCCAATTAGTGTATGTGTCTAAATAAAAACAAAAAGTTGTTGATTATTTGTATTATTTAATTAGTTTTTCTTAATATAAAATTACATTAAATAAGAATATGTATATATAATGTAAAATTGTGGCGCAATGCGCATTAAATCGCATTACTAAATGTCAAATCGCGTTGTGTCATGCAGTTTATCAAAAATTCAAAACGCATTGTAAAAATAAAAAAAATCATGATTTACAATAAGGTACAAACAGTTTTTATCTACTATGATGTCGTGAAGTTATCCGATGATAATTTTTTATAGAACTATGTCATGAAATTCAAATCCTAATAACTGTATCGTATAGTCTTAATTTTTATAACCACGTCAAAATTCACATGTAGTATATTCTTAAAATTTTATCGTGAACTTTACATCTTAAGTAGTCAGAACTACTTGTCGAAAAGTTATTTTCATAAATTTTCAGAAGAAAATTTTTGACATGACCATACAAAGTTACTTTCATGATCATCCAAATATATACATAAATTAATAAATTTAAATGCAAGTCATACTTCAATAATTAACATTAATTTTCTTTAAACTTTCAATTTTATATAATCATACAGATCTTTTAGAAAAAGACAATGTTGTGTAAGACATGCATGTGTAATAACAAGACTAAGTCACATTAACAACCCTAATTTTTAGTTGTTTGATAATCAATTATGTATTCTGTATTATATTTCTTGAGTCTATAAAAAGGTTAGAAGATTAGACTGAGGATTTTTCAGTGAACATATTCAAGCTAATGAATAAACTCTGGAAGAAGATCAAACCATGATCATGTCTCAGAGAAAAGTGTAGAAGCTTGGAGTTGAATAAAGCCGTTCTATGAAAAATATTCTAAGTCAACATATCAACAAGTCACATATCAAGTTATATCGAGAAGTCATTCGAGAAGTCCAGAATGATTTATCAAGAAGCACAAAATGGCTTATAGAGAAGTCTCAGAGATATCGACAAGTCAAATGAAGATGTAGAGAACTGGAGATATCGACAAGTCATTTTTGCATGTAGAGAACTCTGGCATATCGACAAGTCAAATGAAGATATGAATAATTGGAGATATCGACAAGTCAATTTCTCATATAGAGATCTCAAAGATATCGATAAGTCAAAATGTGTATGTAGAAATCTCAAAAATATCGACAAGTCATTTCTACATGTAGAGACCTCAGACATATCGATAAGTCATTTCACATGCAAGAATCTAGAGACATCGACAAGTCAAATATACCTATAGAGAACTCAGATATCTCGATAAGTCATTATACTTATCGAGAAGTCACTTCTCTATAGAACAAACTGGAGATCTCGACATGCCTCTCAAATACAGAATGTAGACAAGTTCAAGATTCAAAATTATCAATCAACAAATGATCTATCAACTAGATTGAAAAGTCTACAAAGTAGCTGGAAGAATACAAGATCAAGGGCCAAGATTAACTGGATAAAGGATGGTCACAGACCTGCAAGATTCTGCACAAATTTTCTAAGCTAGAAATGGAAATAGAAATAGGTTGTTTTATAAAGTATTTTAGTGTATTTTAGTGCAAGTCGTGTAAACCCGTGCTGCTAGTGTATAAAACATGCACTGGTCCTTAGTTCACAAACAACAAAATAGATCAAATTTTCTTGTATTCTCTCAAGATAGAAGCTGAGTTCTTATATTCTTAATAACACAGAATTTGTAGCAAGACAAACTTAATTAATACAAATTAAGTGAGTTTTGAAATATTGTGCTTGTTGATTTATTTCTGTAAGCACAATATCTCTGCAAAATTTAAACAACTTTGTTCACCTAAAATCCAAACATGTTTAAAAAGGATAAAAATCCAAGAAACACATTCACCCCCTGTGTTGCATTCAATATCTAACAAGTGGTATCAAAGCAAAATCTGAAAGTAAACAGATAAAGATCTTGGAAGAACGAGTACACAAAAGATAAGCAGTATCAAGATACCAGCCTTTGATAAAATCAACTATACACTTTGGAAGAAAAAGATGATGTTGTTCATAAGGATGGCCAATCCCATATACATCCAGATTCTCAATAATGGCCCTTTTATCCCCATGGAAAGGGTTGATGAATCTACTGATGGAGACATGGTCATTCCAGCTCACTTTCCCTTAAAGACCCCTCAAAATACACTGAACCTGTAAAAGAAAAAGTCTCTCTGGATAGTGGTCTGCAACTAATTATGATAGAGTCACTTGACAATGTTATGTACAATGATATTGTCAACTATGACACAACCAAACATATTTGGGAGAAGATTGAAATCTTGTGTGAGGGTACAGAGGAAGTCAGGTCTAATCAAATGAGAATAATGTTGTCTCAGTATGAGGGTTTCATGGCCAAGCCTAAAGAAGGGATTACTGAAGTTTTTGAAAGGTTCAACAAAATGATAAATGACTTGCAACTTCATGATAAATATTATGAAACTGAGGAGGTTAACCTAAAGTTTTTGCTATCTCTTCTTGATCATCTTGAACATAAAATATCAGCTATTAGAGAAGGAAGAAACTTGAGCAAAATGACACTGGAAATTTTGTATGGGATCTTGAAAATATATGAACTTGAGATGTTATAAAGGAAGTCATTAAAAGCAAACCAAGGACATGTGGTTGATGAATCCAGTGCCTTAGTTGTTAATGACATTGAAGCAAGTGAAGATGAACAAGATTCTTAGGCTCCAGTCATTCATGTTGTTGAGCAAAAGAACAAGGGACCATAAAAATGAGTTGTTTTAGAGCTAGAGGAAGATGAATTTTATACCCTTGATGAGCTAGATGAGATGGATCAATCAATGGCTTACCTGGCTAGAAAATTCTCTAACTTCAGGGTTAAAAAGCTAAGTTTTTTCAAGAACAAGGGACAATCCTCAAATAGCAACAACTGGAAACCAAAAACTCAGTATAACTCAGCTAGCAAAGGTGGCAACAAAACTGGATCTGTCGATAGATCAAATATAATGTGCTTTAACTGTGATGAGTTGGGCCACTTTGCTACTGAGTGCATAACGTCAAAAAAGGTGAAGAAGGATAAAGCCTATCTGGAATTGGAAGAAAAGTATGAAGCTCTCTTGAAGAAACAATAGGGAAAGGCTTACATAGCTGAAGGAAAGAGTTGGGATGATACCAATGAAGAAGATGAGAATGAAGAATTTGGAAATTATGCACTTATGGCTCTTGAACAAGGAGAATCATCCTCATCAAAATCAGAGGTACCAACTCTAACTACCATTGATTTAAATGCAAGCCAATATAAAGAAACTGTTAAAAAGATGAGTGTGGAGATGTTTCATATCCACACAAGCATGGTGGCAGCTACTGAGGAAGTTAGTAGACTGTCAAAGACAAATTAGAAGCTTGAGATTGAAAAGCAAAAATTGGAACTGCAGCTTGTTGAGCTTGAAAATGTCAAGCAAGAAAATTAATATTTAAAAAACAAGCTCAGGTGTGCAAGTGAGATTAAAGCTGTGTTGAGGGAAAAATTGGAGAAGAATGAGGTGAAATTGAAGTCTTTCAGAAATGCATCTCAGTTGGTTGGACTATACCAATAGAAAAATAAACCATGTGCTAATATAGCTATTGGTTTGGACTATGATGCCTTGAACAACAATAAGAAAAATAAAGGTGACTAAGGTAAAGCAATTGCAAATCATGATGTCCCAGTTATGTTGTAAAAAGTTGATGCACCTTTGTTCAAGGCATGTGAAGTCAATTTCAGTGAGGTTGAGTTGGTCATCAAGCAAGAACTTGCAGATGAAGACAATGAAAAGAGAAATGAAGAAACCACTCCTACTACTGAAATAAAGAAGAAGCGCATGACCAATCAAGTTTTTAAGACACCAATCAAGGAAATCATGACTGAGAATGTAGGAAAGAAGAAGAACAAGAACAAGAATAAGAAAATTGGAGTGAATAAGAGCAACAACTTTGCATTTATTGCAGATGCACCCAGGAAGCAATGTCAAAAGTATGGCTCAACCAATCACCTAACTCACCTTTATAAAAAGGCTATTAGTGACCCAAAAGTGGGAGCATGCAAATACAATGAAGCAAAGGCTGACGATCCCTATTCCTTCTATGACAAGTTTGATTATATTTCTTGCAATATGCAAGTAATGACAAGTTGTCATAAACTAAGAGTAGATCTCAAAGAAGTTAAAATGGGATCTACAACTAAAAAGGAAAATATAAATCAATCATTGAACACTCTTCTTTTTGATTCATCAAATTCTACTTATGCAACTTCTGTTAAAAAGAAGAATGTACCTAACACTGCTTCGGTAGCTAAACACACTTATTCCTTATTGTGTGCAGGGAAAAATAAAGAGAGTCATATGGATCATTGACAGTGGATGCTCCAGACATATGACATGTGATAAAGCCCTGCTATCACAATTTGAGGAGATGGCTGGCCCATTGGTGACTTTTGGAGACAACAACAAAGGATTCACAATGGGATATGATAAATTAGTTTCTGGAAATGTTGTCATTGAAAATGTAGCACTGGTAGCTGGTCTTGAGGTTAATCTCCTGAGTGTCAGCCAATTCACAGATAAAGGATTCAAGGTTTTATTTTGATAAAGAAGATTGCTCAATTATCAGCAAAAAGTCTGGTAAAGTTGCTTTGAAAGGAGCAAGAAAAGGAAGCTTGTTTGTTGTATATCTATACCCAATAAATAAGGATGGTATATGTTGCTTCTACACCAAGACATCTGTTGAGCAAAGCAAACTGTGGCACAAGAAACTCTCTCACCTAAATTACAAAGCAATTAATACCTTGATGAAAAAGGAATTAGTGAGAGACATGCCAAATTTGGAATTTGCTCAAGATGAAGTTTGTGAGGCTTGTCAAAAAGGCAAAATGAAAAGGTCCAGTCACAAAATCAAAGTTGTGAATTCCCTAAGTGCACCTCTGGAATTTATTCACATGGACCTGTTTGGACCAGTTAATGTCTTATCTATTTCTAGAGAGAAATATGCACTTGTGATGGTGGATGACTACTCAAGACATACATGGGTAGAGTTTATGCATTCAAAGGATGAAACACCACACATCATTATTGAACACATCAAGATAATGAGAAGCAGGCTGAAGATCAAAATTGTGTGAAAATATTGAGGAGTGACAATGGCACAGAATTCAGGAATGCAATTCTAAATGAATTCTGCAAAGATAAGGGTAATGTTCAAGAGTTCTCAGCTGCAAGGACACCTCAACAAAATGGGGTAGTTAAAAGGAAGAATAGAACTTAAGTTGAGGCTGCTAGAACAATACTACCGGATGCCAATTTGCCAACAAGTTTTTGGGAAGAAGCTGTCAACATTGCATGCTATACTCAAATCAGATATCTCATCAACAAAAATCTTGGCAAGTCACCTTACTCAATCTTATCAAAAAGAAAGCCTATTGTGAAATATCTGCATATGTTTGGAAGCAAGGGTTTTGTTGTAAAAGACAACTCTGAACATGTAGAAAAATTTGACTCTAAAGTTTTTGAAGCAATTTTTCTTGGATATTCATTGGAAAGAACTGCCTATTTTGTGCTTGAACAAAAAAAATTATGGAAAGCACAGATGTGACTTTTGATGATGACAAGTGTCCAGGCTTGGAATGCCTTGAGAATGAAGTTGAAGCCCTTAAGTTTGAAAATCTAAACATTGATAGTGATTCTAAAGATGAAGCTGAGATCAACATAAACAACAGAATGATTAAAGAGTCAACTGAGCAAGTGAATTATGAAAATGAAAGCTCATCTCATACACCTGAATTTGATAGCACAAACTCAGGGGGAGAAAGAGGAGAACGTTTTGTAAGTCATGCCAATGGTGAAGAAAATGCATAAAATTCAAGTCAACAAAATCACACCAGAAAATAGTATAGGAGTCACACAAGAGATGCAATTATTGGTGATCCAAATGCTGGAGTGAGAACTAGAAGTGCAACTGTAAATGAATGTCTACATGCATGCTTTCTTTCAAAAATTGAGCCTAAAAAAATTGAGGAAGCTCTACTTGATCCTGACTGGATATCTGCCATGCAAGAAGAGCTAAATCAATTTGAGAGAAACAAAGTTTGGAAGTTGGTTCCTGCCCCAAAAAACAGAAGTATAATTGGAACAAAGTTGGTGTACATGAATAAAATGGATGAAAATGGAATTGTAATAAGAAACAAAGTAAGGTTGGTTACAAAAGGCTACTCACAAGAAGAAGGAATTGATTATGATGAAACATTTGCTTCAGTTGCAAGACTTGAAGCAATAAGGATCTTTCTTGCATTTACTGCACACCCAAATTTTAAATGTATCAAATGGATGTAAAGAGTGCATTCCTTAATGGTGAGTTAAAATAAGAGGTTTATGTGCAACAACCACCTGACTTTGAAGATCCAGAATTTCTAGATTTTATTTATCAACTGCTAAGGCTCTCTATGGATTGAAGCAAACACCTAGAGCTTGGTATGACACGTTGTCAGAATTTTTGCTTAAACATAGATTCACTAGAGGAATAATTGACAAGACTCTATTCTACAAGCAACTTGGTAGTGATATGATCCTAGTTCAATCTATGTGGATGATATCATTTTTGGTTCTACAAATGAAAAATTGTCAAAGATTCTCAAGACTCATGCAGAGTGAATATGAGATGAGCATGATGGGAGAATTAAGTTACTTTCTTGGACTTCAAGTCAGTCAAAGAAGTGATGGAATATTCATCAGCTAAACCAAGTATGTTAAAGGTTTATTGAAGAAATTTGAAATGGTTAATTGTTCACCTGCATCAACACCTATGTCTACAACTACAAAATTGGATGAAGATAAGAAAGGAAAAAGTGTAGACATTTCAGATTATAGAGGAATGATCGGATCTTTGCTGTACTTAACTGCCAATTGACCAGACATTATGTTTGCAACATGTCTGTGTGCAAGATTTCAAGCCAATCCAAAGGAATCAAATTTAATGGTTGTAAAGAAAATTTTCAGATACTAAAAGGGAACACCAAACTTGGGATTATGGTATCCTAAGGGAACTGGATTTAGCTGTTGGATACATAGATGCAGATTTTGATGGATTCAGGTTTGACAGAGATGAGTACTAGTGGAAGCTGTCAATTTCTTGGTCAAAGACTTGTATCTTGGTACAGTAAGAAATAACAATATGTGTCAACTTCCATAGCTGAAGCTGAATACATAGATGATGGAAGTTGTTGTGCTCAAGTGCTTTGAATTAGAAATTAATTAATGGACTATGGCCTAGTATTACACAAAATTCCAATTATATGTGTCAATACTAGTGCTATATCTATTGTTGGTAATCCAGTTAATTATTCTAGAACTAAACACATTGACGTAAGGTACCATTTTATTAGAGAACGTGTTGCAAATGGTACCATTGAGCTCATTTTTGTTCCAACTAGAAAAATAATTAGCTGACTTTTCACTAAACCTATGGATGAAGCAACTTTCACTGGAATTGTTGGTGAAATTGGAATGTTAAATTCTTCATCCTAAAGGCAAGAACTCAGCTAATATGTTGCAGCAGATTAATTTCTAATAAATTAAAATTAATTTAATTTAATTGGAAATTAACTGGAATATGATTTATAAATATTTCAGGATTCTCTGTATATTTATTTTTCAAAATTCAAAATTCAGCTTAGATTTTTTTTAATTCTGAGAAAAACTATCTAAATATTAATTCAGATTTTCAATATGTGAAATTAGTATAAGACATGACTAAAAAGAACAAAAGTATATAGAGAATTGAGTTCTCGATAAGTCTAAATGACTTCTCGACAAGTCATTTTGAGACTTCTTGATTGAGTTCTCGATAAGTCATTTTCCCGACTTCACGAAGGACTTCTCGACAAGCCTCATTATGACTTCTCGATAAGTCTTGTAGAGATCTCGACATATGTTGATTCATGGACTTCTATACAAGTATACATTCTAGACTTCTCGATAACTTAGAACTAAAATAATTTAATTTAATAAATTATTTTAGTAAAGTACTTTTAATATCATTCAAATTTTATTTTGATTTATTCTAATATAAATTGGAAAAATCAGTCCATTCAGGACAAACTGGGTATTTATTTGACATATGGATAAGTCATTATCTAGTTCTCGACAATAGCCAGGAAAGTGACATATCCATATGTATCTATTCTCTCACGTGACTTCTCGATAAGCAAATCCCGAACCTTTATCCCTACTTCTCGACAAGTCACTTACTTTTTTCTATAAATACCCAGACATCTCGACATAACACCTCTTTACGCTTTAGAGATCTCAATTGACCTAGTTTTTGCAAACCTTAACCATTCTCTCTCATTTCGAGCTCTTTCTCTTTTAAATCTCTTACCCACTCAAATTCAAACACTTACAATGGCATCAAACACTATTAGAGCTGTTATCCCTAAGGATGGTACCAACTACCTAGCTTTCACAGATGCTAACCAAGCTCCTGACAGTTTTAAGAGCTTTGTTAAGTTTTTGTCTGAGACATACTTTGCAGGTGCTTTGACTGTTAATCTTATTATGTACATGGATGTTTTCAATGAATCCTGGAATTCAGTTATGGTTAGGATAGTTATGCATGAGTCTTAGGCTGCATATATGGTGGTGTCCTGCTCAATCCAAGGCCAACAAGTGGAGTTTAATGAGAATGATGTCAACAAGGCCCTGGGAATCCCTACTGATAGAATGGTGGAGGTACCAACTCAACAGGAGCTACCTGAATTTATGGACTTCATAAATTACAGTGAAAGGATCAACTTTTCCATCCTGAACAAGAAGCATCTAAGGATGGAATGGTCATTCGTGTTTGACTCAATAGTGAGAGCCTTCACCTGCAGGAAGACTGGGTATGACAACATATCCAGTGTGGTTCAAAAGCTGGTGTTCTCCATGGATTACAACAGGTACATTAATGTGGGGCTATTGATCCTGGAAGAACTCGGCACAAGGCTCACAATGTCTTTGGCCACAAGAGGTAAGGAATTTTTTTTTCTAGGTTTATTATGTTTACTTTAAATCCTAAAGTTCCAAACTTACATTTACTTAATGGTATAGATAGAATCAAAATAGGCAATTGTAAACAAGTGTCCAAATTATTATTTGGTTCACTAATTACAAAGAATAAGGTACCTGTAAGTCTGAAAATCACCAACTTTATGTTAGAAAGATTCAGGACTTACCCTTACCATATGCCTGATATGAGGTCTAATGTCACATCTAATACAATTTTGGCTCATGTGCCCGTGGAAGTACAAATATAAGAACACCAACATGGGCCTTCCGCAACTAAGACCCTTCCTTAATTACCTCTAAAAACTAGGAAACCAACCACTTCATCCTATAAACAGGGTGGAGTGAGCAAAAAGAAGAGAAAGAATGCACCCTTAACTGTAATTAGTGAGAGTGGTGAGGAAAAAACAGAAACTGAGTCTAACCTGGTCATAAAACCAAAGAAGACTAAGAAATATGAGCTGACCACTCATAGAGCTACCTCCGTATCCTCCCAAAAGGATGCAGTTATAAAAGAGGGAATTAAACAGACTCTAGAGGCATCCTCTCAACAGGGTGTCTCTATTAAATAAAGCACTCTCCCTAGTGCAATTTGTAAAGAGTCTGCATCCCAACTTGAGCACTCTGAAGTTGATGAAAGAAGAGATAAGGACGGCACACACATTGAGAGCACATCAATTTAAACTCCCTCATCTATTCAGGGGGAGCTCCCAACACTCAATGCTAACATCACTAATCTTATATCTCACATTTCTTCATACAATAAAACACTTGAATCTACTTCTCAAGTGTTTCCAACATCAAGTGACACAGTTCAAGAAACTGTGATCACCACCCAAGAACCACATTTAGTTGGTGAGAGGCTACTATCTGGGGTAGACCTTGATGACACCATCAAAACCACAGAGGTTTCATTAGTTTTAACTGAAGACCCTGTAGATGTTTCTCAAGCACCTTCATATGCTAAACAATCTTCACAGACTGAAAGGTTTGAGGGTAGTACTCCTGAGGGGGGGCTATCTAAATCCTCTCCAATTCAATTGGAGGTTTCTCAGGTCGGGACAACTCCCTCAAAACCCTGACTGAAATTGCATTGTCAATAAAAGCTGGGAGTAAAACTGCCAATGATCCAACTATTGGGGAGGCAAGTATAACACATTCAAGTGAAAGTTCTTTGAAAGAAAAACAAGGATTTGAAGCCATGGTACATGACAGTAACCTGGTCAAATCTCATTAAAATGAAGGTTCCCACACTTGGTGAACAGTACACTGTCACAACAACAGTCCAACTGTGAGTTCAACTGTGACTATCAAAGGATTTCACAAAAATCATGAAGGAGGCCTTAGCAAAATTCAGAGAAGAGTATATCACAATTTTGAGTAGTAATGCTAAGGTTCTCAATCCTCAGGAAGTTTATGATATTGTGACAGAGGTGTACAAAGTACAATTGAAGGCCTTTTATCGTGCTGGAAGAGCCATGGAAAGCACTCTGATCAAGCATCAAAATAAAATAAAGAAGTTGGTCAATGACAGGATTGATGAGCTGATGCCAACATTTCAAGACATCAATACCAAGTTTAACAGATCTTAGACAGACTCCAAGTTCTCTCTCTCTCACTCTCACTCATGCAGAAGAAAATATGGCCAAGCTAAGGGAATCTTTCAAAGCTCTGCATGAAGTAATTCATAATTAAATTACTCAAAATAATGACACAAAGGTCAAAGTGGATCAACTTTACAAGGCTAGATTTGAACCTTCAGCCTTGGTCATAGAGGAGGTGAAAAATGTTGTGCAGAATTACATTGGTTCTTACAAAGGTCAAAGTGGATCAACTTTACAAGGCTAGATTTCAATGCTTTTTTGACAACTCAAGTTTCTCAGTTGACAACTTTGGTGCAGAGTCAATAGGAAGATATCAAGACCCTGGTAGACTCTCACAAACATCTCCAAATGTAAAATTTTGTCTCTCTGGGAACTATTATGGGTGCTTTGAACATTTCTCTTCCTGCATTTCCAGAAGAAGCTAGACCTGAAATTCCTACTCCTCTAATCTTGCCTGCTACGAAGACTAAGGGGGGATAGAAGCTAGATTGCTAAAATCATCCATTCAAGCCACAACCAGAGTTCAAAAAAGTCAAGTTGATGTTAGGAAAAAGAGACTACAGAAAGCAGCTGAGGGACCCTTTCTGGATAAAGAGTTTGATGAATTTCTTAGGGCTCTCAGAGTTTCTCTAACCAACGACTTCTTCACCTAAAAAAAGGTTTTGGACAGAAATATAAATTTTCTAAGGGTGATAATGGTGATTGTGGACAGCTTTCAGGAAAGGAGGACTTTGGCCAACATAAATGACTCTGGTGTGGACAGATATATGCAGGTGTCTCTCAACTATCTTATATCTAAAAGAGCATCTGAATTGGACATCCTAATCAACAAAGTCAACAGGGCGATTCCAGAGGACACTCTCTTGCTAAATAAACTTAAAAAGGCTCAAATAGCTACTTTTCCAGAAGCATATCTCCAACCTAGCAAGGGAGTGACCTACATCTGTTCATCAACCAAAAGGTGCAAATATTTCATGATTCCAAAGCACTGTGTCATATGGAATTTGAGGTTGATCATGACAATAGAAGTTGATTTGAAGCACAAAAGGATCAAGATTGTGGAAGATGAAGAGATGATAAAGATACTGGGAAGATATTTGAAAAATGCTAATAATCTATTGTGAAAAACTCAGTTCAACACCAAAGATAATTTGGATAATGATGAGAAGAAGAAGGATGAACACAAAACTTTTGGCTTAAATCCAAGACAATCTTCTAAAGCAAC
The DNA here is from genome assembly GCF_009905375.1 of Apium graveolens. Taxonomy (NCBI): domain Eukaryota; kingdom Viridiplantae; phylum Streptophyta; class Magnoliopsida; order Apiales; family Apiaceae; genus Apium; species Apium graveolens. Next base: position 239,973,599 of record NC_133648.1, on the reverse strand, counting down.
AGGAAACAAGGTGTATGAGAAAAGAAAGGGGAAAGAAGAGAAAAAAGAAGATGGAAAGAAGAGTAGGAGAAGTGGTGAAGGGGAGTCACGGAAAAAGAATGTCCATAAAGTAAAAATTTCACAAGTCAAACCTACTCAAACCACCAAGCCAAGCCAAAAACAATCTCAACCAATCCTACCTCAAAATCCAAAATTCCTAGTCAAATAAACTACAAACACCTTACTCAAAATACCAATCAGATCCAGCCAAATCACACTAAAGAAATCATAAACCTACCTTCATTCAAGCCTCCAATCAAAACTCATTTCAAGGCTGTTGGGAGAAAACCTAAGAGAATGCAAGCTGATGCTGGTGTCATCTGGAACTAATTTAATCAAGATGATTTTCTACCTCTAAACATGAGCATAACAGATGACAGCTACTTTCAACAACTATCTAAAGAAATAGTCAAAGTTTGGGTTATTTCTTTGTCTGAATTATGAATCTACTATTTGGATGGCTCTATCATTTCTCTTAGCAGAGAAGTAATGGAAACATTCTCAACCACAGAATTGAAGAGGGTAAT